>NW_006921619.1:6544503-6659080 GCF_000298275.1 Orycteropus afer afer
GGATTCAACAGCAATTACAGGCTCTATATCCTGATCTTCCTGACTATCTGCCCATATGTCCCTATTCCAGGTTTCAGGATCCCATTTTTTCCCAATCAATGCCCACACTTTAACTTCAGACACCATTCTGGGTTGGCAATTTAATTGGTGTTGTAATTCAGTCACCCTTACAATAAGACTCTGGGTTTGGTTTTCAGCAATATCAGCTTTATTACTAGAAGAAATAAGGCATTCTTTCAGAGCACAACTGGAAACACTGAGTGAGGTCTTTTATGCGGCACTTAAGCCGAGACTCAGCAGCTCTGAGCTCATCTCACTCTTTCAACACTTTGTCTAGTGTAAATAGGACCAAACAACCAGCTTCTTTATACTCCTCATGCTGACAAAATTGCAAAAAAGTATCAAATATGCGATCACCCAGAGCCTCACTTCTCACAAGTACTTGATCTATTGGTGGTGCTATTTTGCATATTAATGTTGCCACCTCATGCCACCAATTAGCAGGGCCCTCTTTACTAACAGAGGCAAGGTCACTAGTGTCTTTACGATTAATCAAATTGGAGAACCAATTTAGGAAGCCCATCCTTATGATTTTGTCTCTCTAGAACCACTCCTGGTACCAAATGTGTTTAGACTGGGTTCTCTAGAGAAACAACACCAGTAAAGCTTATATATATATAGAGAGAGAGAGAAATTTATCTTAGGAAAATGGCTCACACACTTATAAGCTGACAAGTCCAAAGTTCTTGGATCAAACATCAAGCTGGAGGCTTTTCCCAAGTCTTGTAGAGCAGGGGCTGAGGAGCTCAAGGTTGGCAGTCAATATACTGGCTGTTGACTCCCACGAATGATGAATCCAAGATCCCCAGGCTGAATGGTAGATTGTTTGCTCACAGACAGTTGTAGGCAGCACAACAGAATCCCGAACCACAGAAGAATATCTCTTTTCCCAGGATATCTATAAATATACTGGAAGCAGGCCACACCCCTAGGGAAACTCCCTTTCAACGGATTGGCTGCTTAAAACATATTCATCTGATCCCATCATGGGAATAACCATATCACAACTGCTTAAACCACACAGAATTGTGGTCCAGCTGAGTTGACACACAGCTCCAACTATCCTGGCCTCTGCCCTGCTTGAGCAAGCATGTTACAAGGCTCTTTTAGCTCTGCTGAAAGGCACATCTATGTGCACCCCACTTCACCAGCAAGCCTCCTGCCCAAAGGCACTCAGTTTTCTCACTCCATGTACAGCAAGCCCACCACTCTGTCTTATGCCTCTTGGTTCTTCAGCTGGTTGTCTCTGCTATCTGAATTGATAAAAAGGTTTGAAGGATGGCAGCATGTTTGGCCTTATAGGATTAAGCCTTGGGCTGTTGATGGTGATTCTGTTTCACCCTCATGAGGTTGGAGGAAGTCAGAGGATGCTGCCTCCACGTCTTTTATGCACATTGAATTCCAATGACCAAAGAGAAGATGATTTATGGGATGATATTAAGAACATCATACATGCAGAAAGCAAAAGGTCATTAAAAAGATGGAAAAGAAAGAAAAGATCAAGATAGATATCAGAAGAGACTCTGAAACTTACTCTTGAATGAAGAGTAGCTAATGAAAATGGAAGAAATGATGAAATAAAAGAGCTGAACAGTTCAAAGCAGCACGAGATGACAGTGTGAAGTGTTATAATGGAATGTGCAAAGACCTGGAATTAGAAAGCCACAAGGGAAGAACACACTCAGCATTTCACAGTAGATTCTACCATGAAGTTGATTACTAGTCTCATCATGGGGAATACTACATCCAGCTGCCCAGCCACTCAAAACCAGGCCCAGCCAAGTTGACATGTAAGCTTAACTACCACAGTTGGTTACCAGGGATGGGAGGGAAGAGGAGGGAACATTGCTAGATAGGTAGAGACAAGTACTGATTTGGGTGAAGGGAAAGGCAATGTACCAAAAGTGAGTGATTAACACAGTGGCATTGAGGAAGAGAAAGACTTAGAGAGGTCCATGGGAGGTACAGACAACAAAGATGAACCCTTTCGCATGTACAGTACTGCCTTGTTAGTGATGGCAAGCATTGATCTATGGATGGAGAGCTAGGTATACAGGCTGTGCAAAAAAGGGCATGGAGGCGACATATTCTGACCTCCTCCAACTTCACAAGAGGAAGTCCGAATCACCATCAACAGCCCAAGGCTTATTCCTGTGAGGCCAGACATGCCACCACCCTCCAGCTTTTACCAATTCTGATACCAGAATTGTGTGGTCTGCAATGACCACACAGAACTCACAAGACAATACTCACAATTATGGGGTTTATTAGGGAAGTAACAGGCTACAATTCATGTTCAGGAAGGTGCTCAGGATACAATTCTTCGATCAGGACAGTCTCCCCTCTGCTATGCCCTCTGGCATGCCTCTCTGGCCCTTGGCCTCCCACCCTGGCCTCTGCCTCTTTTCACTCTGCCGATAGGTACACCTAGGTGTACCCCCACTCTGTCAGCAAGACTCCTACCCAAGGGCACTCAGCTTTCTTGCTCTGTGGGCCAGGTAAGTCCCCTGCTCTGTCTCATGCTTCTTGGTTTCACTGCAACTGTCTCTCTGCCAGGGCAGCTCTCTGCCCAGGTCATCTCTGCCAAGGAGGTCCAGTGCAGGGATTTCGGGTCCAAGGACACACTCTACTTCATCTCCAGCTCTTCTCTCTTGGTGACAGTGAGAGCTCCTCTCTGCTTCTAGGAGGGGAGAATGACAAAACTAACCAAACTGAACTATCAGCTATGTCTTGGCAAGGGGGAATGTGCCCATGACTATGTATAGGATTGGCAGATGATGTTTCTACAAGTGTATTTGTATGTGCTGTAAGAATGTCTGGGTGTATAGTAGAGCTGACAAGGGACAAGGTTGCAGTGGCTTCTTGGCCACAGCCAGCTACCCAGAGGGTTTGGGACCATGGTCATCAGGGACATCAAACTCAACTGGCATAACATACTACACAAAAACATTGTTCTAATGTCATGAGACAAAATGTATGTGAATTGCTGCATGGGAAATGAATTTGCTCTGTAAACTTTCACCTACATCACAATAAAAATTTGAAAAAAAAAAAACCAGAAAACATTGTTCTACATCCTACTTTGAGGAATAGCAGCTGGGGTCTCAAAAGCTGGCAAGTGGTCATCTAGATGCAACAATGGATCTCTCCTCGCCCAGAGCATAGAAGAATGAAGAAAACCAAAGATGCATTGAAACAACTAGTCCAAGGGACTAGTAGACCACGTGATCTTCAGCTTACATGACCATGAGACTAGAAAAACTAGATAGTTCCTGACTACCACTGTCAACCACTCCAAGGGGGATCAGTGTAGGAGATACTGGACAGAGTGGGAGAACAATGTGGAACAAAACTCAAAATTATTAAAAAAAAAAAAAGAGACCAGGTTTGCTGGTCTGATAGAGCCAGTGAGACCCCTGAGACTATGGCCCGAAGTCCCCTAGTTACTTACCCCTCAGTTCTGGAACTGAACTCACTCCTATGGCTTCTAGTCAAACAGTAGATAGGCATATGGGGTGAATATTTACATCAGGCAGATACACTCCTTGCAGCGATCAACCATGGGAGAACAAAAGGGCAGTGTCTGTGCAGGCAGACAGCCCAGGGGGCAGGAGTGCATGGGAGGGAAGGACACAGAGAAGAGGTAACTAATTACAGGGAGGAAGTAGGAAGAGAGCTGTTACATGTGGGGAATTGTAGTCACTATCATGAAACAAAATGTGTATGAACTGCTGTATGGAAAATTAATTTGTTCTGTAAACTTTTACCCAAATCACAATAAAAATAAAAATAAATAATAATGAAGAATCAGCAAATGACCTCATAATGTGGATGAACTTGGAGGACATTATGCTGAGTGAAATAAGTCAATTATAGAAGAACAAATATTGTATGAGTCTGTTACTATAAAAAGTCAAGGATTACACAGGGAAGGAAAGTATCTTCGTTGGTTATCAGGGATAGGAGGGGAGGGAAAGGGAGGGAAAGAGATGGATAATTAAGAGACAAGTTTGATATAAGTGAAGGGATTTAAAAAATAAAGAAGATTAGCCATTAGTTGATAGTTTGTGAAGCTAGGTTATGGGCATTATGGGCACATGGGGGTTCATTGTACTAGCCTTTGTTTCTGTTCGAAATATTTTACAATAAATAAATGAAAATAATACTCCTTAAAGAAAAAGAAAATGGAAGGAATACACAGGGTCATTGTACCAGAAAGAATTGGTTGATGTTCAACTATATCATGAGGTGGCATATGATCAAGAACCAATGGTACTGAAGGAAGAAGTACAAGCTGCACTGATGGCGTTGGAGAAAAACAAGGCTGCAGGAACTGACAGAATACCCAACTGGAGGAAAATGTTATAATGTTAATATTCCACTGTGATGTGGGGCTAGACATATGATACACAAACTTCACGTATATGACAAATGGATGCAGCGTTGGTGGTGTTCACTTGCTTACAGCAAGAAATTTGGAAGATAGCTACCTGGCCAAATGACTGGAAGAGATCCGTATTTGTGCCCATTCCAAAGAAAGGTGATCCAAAAGAATGTGAAAATTATTGAACGATATCATTACTATCACACACATGTAAATTTTGCTGAAGATAATTAAAAAATGGTTGTAGCAGTATACTGACAGGGAACTGCCAGAAATTCAAGGTGTATTCAGAAGAGTACATGGAACAAGGGATATCATTGCTGATGTCCGATGGGTCTTGGCTGAAAGCAGAGAATACCAGAGAGATGTTTACCTGTATGTTATTAGTTATGCAAATGCATTCAATTGTGTGGATCATAACAAATTATGAGAGCATTGTGAACAATAGGAAATTCTTGAACACTTAATTGTGCTCATGTGGAACCTATACATTAGACCAAGAGGCAGTCGTTTGAACAGAAAAACAGGATACTGAAAGGTTTAAAGTCAGGAAAGGTATATGACAGGGTTGTAATTTTCATCGTACTTATTCAATCTGTATGCTGAGCAAATAATCCACCAAGCTGGAATATATGAAGAACATGGCATCAAGACTGGAGGAAGACTCATTAACAACCTGTGATATGCAGATGACACAACCTTGCTTGCTGAAAGTGTCAGTGACTTGATGCACTTACCGATGAAGATCAAAGACGACAGCCTTCAGTATGAATTACACCTCAACATTAAAAAAAAAAAAAAAAAACTCTCATAACTGGACACCAGTAAGCTCCATCACAAAAAAATGGAGAAAAGATTGAAGTTGTCAAGGATTTCATTTTACTTTGATCCATAATCAATGCCGTTGGAAGCAGCAGTCAAGAAATCAGACAACATAATGCACTGGGCAAATTTGTGCAAAAGACTTTTTTAAAGTGTTAGGAGCAAAGATGTCACTTTGAAAACTAAGGTGCACCTACCCCAAGCCTTGGTATTTTCAATAGCCTCATATGCATGTGAAAGCTGGACAATGAATAAGTAAGACCAAAGAAGAACTGAAGCATTTGAATTGTGGTGTTGGCGAAGAATAGGGAAAATACCGCAGACTGCCAGAACAAACAAATCTGTCCTGGAAGAAGGCAGCTAGAGTGCGCCTTCTTCTTCTTGTTATGTGCCCTTGAGTTGAACCCAACTCATAGGGACCCCTCCTTGGGTTTCCAAGGCAGTATCACTTAGGAGTGATAACTGCTAGACTTCCTCTCATTTACTCTGGTCATGTTGTCAGAAGGGACCAATCCCAAGAGAAGCATATCATGCTTGTAGAGGGTCAGACAAAAAGGCAAAGACCCTCAACACAGCGGCTGCAATGATGGCCTCAAGCATGGAAAGGATTGTGAGGATGGTGCAGGGCAGTGTTTCGTTCTGCAATACATAGGGTCGCTATGAGTCTTAATGGTAGCTCTGGTAGCATAGTGGCTAAGACACTTGCCTGCTAACCAGAGGGCTGGCGGTTCAAACCCATCAGCCACTCCTCGGAAGGAAGGTTGGGCAATCCTACTTCCGTAGTGATACTGCTTGGGAAACCCAAGGAGGGGTCGCTATGAGTCAGGTCTCACTCCACGGCACATAACAACAACAACGATTCTGAGCCGACTCGATGGCACCTAACAACAACAATCCCACCTTGTTCCCAAAAGGATTTAAGATAGTAGTCACATCCTTATGAAGATATTAGCGCAGTCTCCTTCAACCAGAGGAAAATGTTATGAGGTTAATATTCCACTGTGATGTAGGGATCGACATATGATACACAAACTTCACGTATATGACAATCAAGCGTTCCGGGTTTCAAAATTTTGCATGTTTGTTGCACCACGCAGCCAACTGTTGTGTCAATGTGGAAGCTACTCACACTGCCACTAGGAAACCTAAGGGCAAGGAAATATCCATATCCCAAACAGATGCATTCAGGGAACTCAAAAGGTCGGAGCCCGGGCTGGATCTACAGCGCGCGGAATGCTGGGGATGGTAGTTTCCATCCGGCCTCCGGAGGCGTGTCCGAGCCGGGTTCCCAGGCCTAGGGTTGGAGGAGGGCGGGTCGCTGGGGGGTGGGGTGTCCCTGGCTCGTCGCGGCGTTTCCGGTCGCCGACACGCGCTGGAAGAGGAAGAGGAGAAGCATCTAGGTCGATGCGCGCGGGGCCACCTGGGAGACGGGGCGGTTCGAGCGGGTGCGCGCGCAGCGGCCCGGCAGTGGCGGCGGAGGCAGGCTCCGGCTTGTGAGCGATGGAGGAGGGTGGCCGGGACAAGGCATTGCTACCCCAACAGCCCCCAGTGACGACCTCAGGCGGCGCGGACGAGAAGCAGAGTGGCAAGGAGCGACGGGATGCTGGGGACAAGGACAAAGAGCAGGAGCTGGTGAGACGCGGCTTCGGGAGCCAGGGAAGAAGGCCGTGGGCTGAGTCACGGAGGCTCCGCAGGCCTCGGGCCCGACTACCAACGGGCCCACGGCACCCTGGAGAGGGCGGATGGGGTGATCGTCGAGGCTCCTGGTATCCCGCCTCTCTGTCCCTCCTCCGCCCCACCGCGCTGTCACCCTCGCCATCCCCACCAACCCTCACGACCGCCTCGCGAGATGGGGTCGAGTGGGTCATTGTTGTTCACATTTCATAGAACAGCATTCATACAGCCTCGCCCAGAAGGCTTCCTATCCCGTTCTCTTTTATTTGTCCATCTGGCCCCTCCTAAGACGGCAGGTTCTCACCACCCGCCCAGGGTGAATGGGAGGAGGATGTGTTTGGGATTCCTTGTCTTGATGAGCTTCTTCCCTCAATTCTCCAGTCAGAGGAGGACAAACAACTTCAGGATGAACTGGAGATGCTCGTGGAAAGACTGGGGGTGAGTCATTATGTTAACCTGTGCAAGTGCATATATGGCTCTTCCCCACTTGTTTGGTTTATTCTACTTGAGGCAATAACTCCTATGGGAAGTATGAGAAAAAGTAGACTGTTTCAGGGGGATTGTTATTAGACGTTTTGAGAGGGAAGAGTTATAAATGATATTTGAAAGGTCATTTTGTTTTTGTGTGGTGGTCAGTGTGTAGGGAGTTGGGGAATTACAGATAAGAGAGAGTTACTTCCCTTGGAGGGTTGTAAATACTTTATGTCTGAACCCTAACACACTGTGATCAGGAGAAGGATACATCCCTGTACCGACCAGCGCTGGAAGAACTGCGGAGGCAGATTCGTTCTTCTACAACTTCTATGACTTCAGTGCCCAAACCTCTCAAATTTCTCCGTCCACATTATGGCAAACTGAAGGAGATCTATGAGAACATGGACCCTGGGGAGAATAAGGTAAAACAATTTCAGAAACTGGTGGAGGCCTAGTTTAGGAGTTTATATTCATCTGGACTCTGGGGCCTGTGATGAGTCACTGGAAGCCTGATTGACCTAAGAGCTGAGTTAGTTGAACAGAGCTCATCACAGTTACAATACCCACATGAGAGGTGAAAGAGGCATATCAACCTCTCCGTAGGCACTATTTTTGCCATTTATGTTGGACGTTGGAATTTCATTAGTGTGATCTATTTTTAACTTATGTTTAAGCTTGATTTTTCTCTTTCCTTTATCCCATAGGAGCTCTGGTGACACTGTGGTTAAAGCATTAGGCTACTAACCTAAAGGTTGGTTGGTGGTTTGAACCTACCAGTTGCTCCAGGGGAGAAAAATGAGGCAGTTTGCTTCTGTAAAGATTTATAGCCTTGGGTACTGTATGGGGCAGTTCTACTTTGTCCTGTAGGGGTGCTATGAGTCAGAATCAACTTGATGGCAATGGGTTTTTGGGTTTTCATATCCCATATACATCATTTAGGAGCCCTGGTATCGTAGTGCTTAAGGCACTTGACTGCTAATCAGAAGGCTGGCAGTTCAAAGCCACCAGCCACTCCTCGGAAGGAAGATGGGGCAATCTACTTCTGTAGTGATACTGCCTTGGAAACCCAAGGAGGGGTCGCTATGAGTTGGGTCCGACTCGGCGGCGTATAACAACAACAACATGCCTCATTTGTTCTAGCTCAAAAACATACTCTCAGTTCAAATGCTTCTCTACCTATTGGTACAATCCTAATCCAGGAAACCTTTAGTTCTTACCTGGACTAGTGCAGCAGCCTCCTAAATGGCCTTTGTTCTTGCCCTGCTACATAATCTCTCTATTATGTAGCAGCAATAGTGATCTTTCTAGGTGTTATGTATCTTCTGCTTAAAAATAATAGATTATTATTGCAATTAGCATAAAACTCTAGGGTCCCCCATTTTTCTCCACTCTCCTCCTTGTTTACCACCCGTTAGCCATGTTAGTTTAAAAGAAAGATAGCAACACTAACCTTAGGTTATTATGAGGCTTAGCTTAGATAACGTGTAAATATCTGGTACAGAAACTGGTATATAATAATTAATTTTTGGGGCAGTGACAGTGATGCTTAATTCCATAATGTCACATTACCCTTACCGTGGACCATTGGATTTAATTTCAAAGAACTGGTCTCTTGACAGCGTTTTGCAGCTGACATCATCTCTGTTTTGGCCATGACCATGAGTGGGGAGCGCGAGTGCCTCAAGTATCGGCTTTTGGGCTCCCAGGAGGAATTGGCATCATGGGGTCATGAGTATGTCAGGTAAGACTTTTTCTTCTTTGGGAACCTGAGGGAAGGAGGGCAGTTGAAGAAAAAGTCCGAATTCTGTCTTGGCATATTGTCTGTCTTAGAGTACCAGTATATTTAGAGTTTCCCAAACACTGAATTTCTTGATGCACGGGAAAGTGCTTCCCATGAAGCTGTGCTTCATTAATGGTCTGGGCCTGTTCATAGGCATCTGGCGGGAGAAGTGGCTAAAGAGTGGCAGGAGCTGGATGAAGCAGAAAAGGCACAGCGGGAGCCACTGCTGACCCTGGTGAAGGAAATTGTCCCCTACAACATGGCCCACAATGCAGAGCATGAGGCCTGTGATTTGCTCATGGAAATTGAGCAGGTGGATATGCTGGAAAAGGACATCGATGAAAATGCATATGCAAAAGTCTGTCTCTATCTCACCAGGTAAGCAAGCACAGTAGGGGTGGTTGGTAGGCTTGCCCTCCCCAGCACTCCTCCCTCATTTGTGCTGCCTGTCCCAGGTTTGTACTTCAAGGGTGGCACCAGGCTGTAGTTAATTTGTGGACAAGAATGAGCTTCTTAAGGACAGAGACTTTGTGTCTCCTTAATAGTCCAGCATTTAGGTTAGTGCTTGGCATATGGTCAGCATTTACAGTATATTTTGGTTAAGTGAATTACATGGAGTGAATGCCTGGTATTTTTTAATTCCTTTATTATTTTTACCTTTGTAGTTGTGTGAATTACGTGCCTGAGCCTGAGAATTCTGCTCTACTGCGTTGTGCCTTGGGTGTGTTCCGAAAGTTCAGCCGCTTCCCTGAGGCTCTGAGATTGGCGTTGATGCTCAATGACATGGAGCTGGTAGAAGACATCTTTACCTCCTGCAAGGATGTGTATGTTGGGAAGAAGCTGGCAAAGGAAGAGATGAACTTGTGGATGGGGCATTTGTGTGAATAGCTGGGACTTGTAGTTTCTGATTTGGGTTAGAGTTTGAAGGACTTGCCTGTGTGCTTAGTGGATAGAGGCTGAGCAGATATGATTGTTCTCATTCACAGGGTAGTGCAGAAGCAGATGGCATTCATGCTAGGCCGACATGGGGTATTCTTGGAGCTGAGTGAAGATGTAGAAGAGTATGAGGACCTGACAGAGATCATGTCAAACGTGCAGCTCAATAGCAACTTTTTGGCTTTAGCTCGGGAGGTGAGACTCTGTCCTTTTCCATTAAGGCTTTTTGGTTGTAGTTCTACTTGGCCTTTCACCTCCCTGACTATACCTGTGACTAGACTTTCCTTGATTAGAATTGCCATTCAGTGGGATAGCAGAAGGGACAATTAGGGAAGAACTGGGGAGTAGTTGTGACCCTCTTACTTCTCTTCAGCTGGACATCATGGAGCCTAAGGTACCTGATGACATCTACAAAACGCACTTAGAGAACAACAGTGAGTAGCCATCTCCATGTGTGGAGAGATTGGAGGATTGTTATTTATGTCCCTTATATTGTGAATGATGGCTTGGCCCAGCATGCTTATCCTACAGAGCTCAGAATTTCCAAGTGCTTTTTCTCTATTCACTGCTTAGACGCAAAGATAGAGATTCCTAAGGGGCTAGCCCAGGACCAGATACCTGGCTGCCATGTTGTGTTCCTTTCTTGCCCTGCTCTAAACCTCCCTTGTTTTCTCCTCTTCTCTCCCTCCTGTGCAGGGTTTGGGGGCAGTGGCTCTCAAGTGGACTCTGCCCGAATGAACCTGGCCTCCTCTTTTGTGAATGGGTTTGTGAATGCAGCCTTTGGCCAAGACAAACTGCTGACTGATGACGGCAACAAATGGCTTTATAAGAACAAGGACCATGGTATTTTTCTGTTCATGCTTCATCTTTGTGTTGCTTTGGCCACTCCTGTTGCCCACCTAGGTTCATACATTACCTAACAAGGGATTGCCAGTGTAGTTCCTCAGAGAGCCCTATATAAAAGGGTTCTGAGGGTAGGGCCACTTTAAGACTGATAGATTTTTCCTTGTATAGGAATGTTGAGTGCAGCTGCATCTCTTGGCATGATTCTGTTGTGGGATGTCGATGGTGGCCTCACCCAGATTGACAAGTACTTGTACTCTTCTGAGGACTACATCAAGGTTGGTCTGGGTTACCCGTGGAGACTTCCTCTGTCTCATGTTCTGGGCCCAGCAATGCCTCCCTTTCACTGCTCAGATCTACCCAGTTTGTAACCTTAGTGAAAATGGGGTAATACAGTGAGGTGCATTCTTTGAGGTGAGGAGGTAGAGTGATCTGTGAGTATCTGTTTGCTGTTTGCAGTCAGGAGCCCTCCTGGCCTGTGGCATTGTGAACTCTGGGGTCCGGAATGAGTGTGACCCTGCTCTGGCACTCCTCTCAGACTATGTTCTCCACAACAGCAACACCATGAGACTTGGATCCATCTTTGGGTAAGGCTTCTCACTTCTCATAGTGCTTAGATTGTAAGCTCTTGAGAGCAAAACCTGGGTCTTTTTCACCTTTATATTGCTAGGACCATGCCTGTCAAGTATTTGGTTCTTGGTGAATGTTTGTTGAAAAGACAAATGAATGTCCCTTTTGTTCTTTTCCTGTGCTATTCTCAAGTGTGTTTTGGCAATTGGCCTCTCCCTGGCTTTTGCAGGCTGGGCTTGGCCTATGCTGGCTCAAATCGTGAAGACGTTCTAACACTGCTGCTGCCTGTGATGGGAGATTCCAAGTCCAACATGGAGGTGGGTAGAGGTGGTTGTCATTTAAGTAAATAGGGAAGGTGCTCTGAGTCCTGTTACTCTGAGATAAATAGTGAAAAAAGTGTGTGTGGGGGTGGTGGTGAGGTGTCAACTCAGTGAAATCCCTTGAAACTGGGATTGTAAGTCTCAGGTGATGTTGAGGGTAAAGAGTTACCATTCTGGCATTGAGTTTTTACCTTTGGGATCCACGAGAAATAGACCAACCAGAGTAAGGAGTACCTTACCTGGCTTGGGTTGGGTGGTTCTCAATATTTTAGTCATTGCCTAACCTTACATGTTCTTTCATGGAGTGATTTTACTGACATAAATAAAATAGGCTTTACAATTAAAAAGGCCTGAGTTCTTGAGTTCTAATCCTGTTACATCCGCTTATAAGCTATGTGATCTTGGGCAAGTACTCAGTCTCTTTAAGCCTCATTTTTCTCATCAATAAGATAATGGCAGGACCTGTTTCATAAAGTGGTGGTGAGGATTAAGTGCTCTGGGGGTGTAGTGCCTAAGGGATTTGACTGCTAACCAGAAGGCTGGCAGTTCAAACCCACCAGCCACTCCTCAGAAGGAAGATTGAGCAATCTTCTGTAGTGATATCACCTTGGAAGCCCAAGGAAGAGGGGTCACTAGGAGTCAGATCCAACTCAATGCCAGTGCATTTTTATTTTAGTCTACAAAGCAATTGGCAAAATGTCTGGCATGTAATAAGTATTCAATGAACAGTTGTTGCTATTGTTGTTTCAGAAAGGGATTACTCCTGGTGTGGTTAGTCATGATGCATTACAGTAGACTGTAGGAATATGCAATCTTGAATCAAGACAGCTAGACAAGTATTTTAATAACTTATGTCTGTCTCTAGGTTGCAGGGGTAACAGCTCTGGCCTGTGGAATGATAGCAGTAGGATCCTGCAATGGAGATGTCACTTCCACTATCCTTCAGACCATCATGGAGAAGTCAGAGACTGAGCTCAAAGACACTTATGCCCGTTGGCTTCCTCTTGGACTGGGCCTCAACCACCTGGGTGAGGGGATGTCTCTCTAGTTGGGCAACGGGCTGACAGTAACTGGATCCAACAGGAAATGTTTGTGTGTACGGCTATGCTGGATGGAGAACAAGCGTCCTCTGACGTGTTGAATCTGTTCTGTAGGGAAGGGTGAGGCCATTGAGGCAATCTTGGCTGCACTGGAGGTTGTGTCAGAGCCGTTCCGCAGTTTTGCCAACACACTGGTGGATGTATGTGCCTATGCAGGTGTGTGTCTCTGGGACTCTGTCTTGTGCCTCCTTAGTGGCTCTTCACTCTTAATCCTTTTGCAAGTGATTTTTCTTTTTTCATTCATTCTGATCTGCTTTAGATTCTTTAGGCTTCTGCTATTCCCAGAGTAAGGTTTTCCTTGGTGCCTTCTCATTTCTACCTTTGTTTACACTTCCTACCCGGCTTCAGGCTCTGGAAATGTACTGAAGGTGCAGCAGCTGCTCCACATCTGTAGTGAACACTTTGACTCCAAGGAAAAGGAGGAAGATAAAGACAAGAAGGAAAAGAAGGACAAGGACAAGAAGGAAGCTCCTGCCGACATGGGAGCACATCAGGTTATGCGGGCCTTGAGTGTATGCAGAGTGATGCTCTTAAGAAAAGATGAAACTTGTAGGGGACCAAGGTAGCTGGGTTTGGTTTTCTTTTATCCTTCTGGGTATCACTGCATTGAAATAGCACATAGCTGGGTTTTGTACATGAGGGGCAAGGGTTCATTACAGTATGGCTTTTTCTTAGGATTGAGCCAGGAATGGATGTTTTTTGTTCCTTGAGCTTACTGGGTTCTTCTGCCTCTTCGATTACAGGGAGTGGCTGTGCTGGGCATCGCCCTTATTGCTATGGGGGAGGAGATTGGCGCTGAGATGGCACTACGAACCTTTGGCCACTTGGTGAGTATAGGGATACTGTGATTTTGATGGTTCAGGGTTCCCTGTGGAGATTTTCCTGGTGGGTTTTCTCAGTGAAGTGTGAGAAAATGACCTTTTTTGCAGTGCCCTGTCGACAAAATTTGATTAAACCCCTTTTTACCCATCAGTCTGTTCTTGTAATTGAGCTGCTTGTTTTTAACTGCTTTCCCTGAAACCCTTATTACTTTATCACCAGCTGAGATATGGGGAGCCTACACTCCGGCGGGCTGTACCTTTAGCACTGGCCCTAATCTCTGTTTCAAATCCACGACTCAACATCCTGGATACCCTAAGCAAATTTTCTCATGATGCTGATCCAGAAGTTTCCTATAACTCTATCTTTGCCATGGGTATGGTAGGCAGTGGTAAGTATCAGGCAGAAAAAGAAGACCTTAAGCAGGTTGGGGGAAGCTCTGAGGCCCCATTTTCGAGCCTCTGTGATGTTTAATATTTCCAGGTACCAATAATGCCCGCCTGGCTGCGATGCTGCGCCAGTTAGCCCAGTATCATGCCAAGGACCCCAATAACCTCTTCATGGTGCGCTTGGCACAGGTAAAGATAGAACGCTTTTCCTTAGAGTATGCCAAGGGAAGTATCTGTGGTGATAGAAGGAGAACACATAGTGCCACAAAGGGGACCTTAAGTCTAGAAGTGGGCGGTAAGATGTGGGTGAGTTGTGAGATTTCTGTGTGGCTGAGTTAGGTGATGTCTCTTCCCATGTAACTCCCTACCTCCACTTAATCCCCTCTCTTTTCTTCAGGGCCTGACACATTTAGGGAAGGGCACACTCACCCTGTGTCCCTACCACAGTGACCGGCAGCTTATGAGTCAAGTGGCCGTGGCTGGACTGCTCACTGTGCTTGTCTCTTTCCTGGATGTCCGCAACAGTGAGTTCCTCTCATGAATCTTATAATGTGGCAGATGATGTCCTGTCTCCAGCTCTACCCGGACCACTTTGATATTACAGGACCAGGACCCCCATTAGCTTTGTACCACTTTGGCTTCCTGAGGTTCTTTGAACCTGTAATGAAATGGCTAGGTGCTGGGCCTCATGAGACTTTCATCTCCCATGCTTTTAATCTGGCCAAACAGAGATTTTCTTATGAGAATGAAGAACAGCCCAGTGTCTGGTCCTATAGGTCTAGGGAAAACATGCCCTGCTGCTCTAACCATGGTTGTCCTGTGTGTTTCCTTTAGTCATCCTAGGCAAATCACACTATGTTTTGTATGGACTGGTGGCTGCCATGCAGCCCCGAATGCTGGTTACATTTGATGAAGAGCTGCGGCCATTACCAGTATCTGTCCGTGTCGGCCAGGTGAGGGGTTGAGGAGGGGTAGAGGGGCTCAGCCTGTACTCTAGAACCGAGTATGCATATGTCCCTGCTTCTCAAACTGGTGTGGGCTGTGGGTTGCTGCTCCTCTCCATCTGGACTTCCTTCATTTCAATTTTCTCACCTTACAGGCAGTGGATGTAGTGGGCCAGGCTGGCAAGCCTAAGACCATCACAGGGTTCCAGACACACACAACCCCAGTGTTGTTGGCCCATGGGGAACGGGCAGAATTGGCTACTGAGGAATTTCTTCCTGTCACCCCAATTTTGGAAGGTTTTGTTATCCTTCGGAAAAATCCCAACTATGACCTCTAAGTGGCCGTCAGGGGCCTGACCTGCAGGTGATGTGTCAGCAGGTCATGCTTCCTGCTGCAAGGGGTGGACACTGCTCCAGACCTTTGGGGGGAACTGTTAACCTCCTGTTCTTTTGTTACTGAGTGAGATAACTTTGTTGAATAAAGACCTTTATCCCCAAGGTCCCTCTGTGTCTCTTTTCTGGGATATCGTGATGGGAGGTTGGAGTAGGGGTAGGGAGTGCATGGGAGAGGGCATTGGTTGAAGCAACTCTGAGCCTTGACTAGCAGGGACTCTGCCCTGAATGGAAGAACTCAGCCCCTTTCCCCTCTTCCTCTCCTTCCTAATCATCTTCTGTTTTGATCTTAAAGTAGTGGTTTATCCTTAGGAGCGTGAACCTCGAGAATCCAATAACTGCAGTGAATCTTCTTTCTAGGAGATGCATACACACACACTTTTACAGGCACTATCACGTGTAACTGTCCAAGGGGCTTGTGGATCCTCCTTTCTCCACACCCCACCCTCACCTTCCAGGTAATACACCCACCTCAAGCCCTGATCACCCCCTGACCCTAGCTAAAGATCCCTGCTCTAAAGAGGCAGCAGAATCAGCTACATTCTTTTCTAATTTGAATTCTTTGCTGCTGAATGAAAGAGACATCCTTACCTCCTGTGACCCTCTGTCCTTGGGAGCATGCTATTTGAAAAATTTGATCATGTTAACATCTACTTCAGGGCTTCCTTGCAGAAATTGGGTATAAGAAAGCTTGATCCTGACACGTCAGTACAGCAGTGGAAAAGAGGAGTGGCTGCCTTGTTTAGTTCTGGGCCTCCTGCCTGGAATGTAATCACTCTTGATGTGCAGTGCTCCTTCCTGGTGGGGCTAGTATGACTATAGTTATACTGGACCCCAAGCATGCAGTGGCAGAGACCACATGGCGCTAACAGATAATCATAGTATTGACCAATGCTTGCTAGGGGTTTAACCCTAAAACGGTGGCTGGCACTTGAAAGCTCTTCAATAAGTATTGAAAGAATAACCATTCCTCATTGTTTTACATAATTTATTTGAGACCTCACAACAACTTGTCTTAGTGAGGAATGTGTGGTTTGGAGAGGTCAGTTACTTGCTCAAGGTCACATATGAGTGGTGGAACCAGGATTGGAACAAGTCAACCACTGACTAAAGCCCATGCCTTTACTAAATGAATCTGCCTCTGTAGCCTTGGAGACTATTGTATCCCATTCTAGCCCAAGATCTTAGCTGGACAAACTGTAACTTTGGGTTGAGTGTCCATTGTTTTTTGTCTTTGCTGTCACTTGGCAGCCCTGTATAAAAGGCTGAAGCACTGGAGTTGCCAGTCAGTAGACTTGTTGAGCCCCTTTAATGTGACCTGCTATAATCTTGAACAAGTGAACATCTTTGATAAGCCTCCGTTACCTGTATAGTGGGGACATAGGAATTGCCTTGCTTCATTTCCAGTGGTGGTGAGCTTAAAATAAAAAGTGATTTGGAAACTAAATATAAAGAAAAAGGTCATTTTCTCCCAAATTGGTTACTGTGTTTTAGACAAAGGAATTTTCATAGTGGCTCTTAACCTTTTATATTGAACTATTCATTCAGCAACAAATATCAACAAAGCCTTACTCTGCACTGAACTTACTCTAGTTTGGGACATGCAAAGGTAGGAAAAAAAAATCCTATCCTTAAAAAGCTTATATGATAGAAAAGAAAACAAGTAATTAGATGAAAACAGTTGTGGTATTTTTTGATCAATACCACACTGGGAAGTGAACAAGATACCCTGGGGTCATTGAAATAGGGCCTACATCATCTGTGGCTTCCAGCCAAACAATAGCCAGGCATATGGATGAATATTTACGTCAGGTAGATCCACTCCTTGAAGTGATCAATAGTGGGAGATAGTGAGAGAACAGATGGGGAGTGTTTGTACAGAGATAGCTGGGGGGCGGGGTGTGTGCATGGGAGGGACAGACAGAAGAGGTAACTACAGGGAGGAAGTGGGAAGAGAGCTGTTACATTGTGGGGAATTGCAATGTGATGAAACAAAATGTGTATGAACTGCTGTATGGAAAATTAATTTGCTCTGTAAACTTTCACCAAATCACAATAAAAATTTTAAAAAAAGAAATAGGGCTTGAGTGCCTGGATGAACAGAGAAAACTTCTTGGAAGAAGCTGAGACTTGGAAAAATAAGTTTGTCCAGAGGAGAAGAGGGTAAGGGGAGCAGCAAAGGCAGGAAGGAGGAAAAGCAATGTTTTCAGAAACCATGGAAACTTAGTTTGGCTAAGTGCATCAGGACCACGGAAAAGTATGGTAGGAGATACAGCTGGAGACAGGCTCAGACCAGGTTTAGAAGAGCTTTTTGTGCCAAGAAATTGAGGTATCTCAATGGGGACCATTGTATAAGAGTAGGAAAGTGATCAACTATATGGGTGAGAAAGCTCACCCTGGAGGCCAGGAGACTAGGCAAGGTAAATGAACACCTGAATTAGGACAGAAGCAGTGGAGAGGGGGATAAGGATAAAAGAAAGTTTTGTTTGAAAAATATAAAATCAGTAAGTCTTAGTGTTTGATCCGATGTAGTGTGTGGATGGGAAGGAATGTAGGATGAACCCCAGATTTTCAGGTTAGGTATTAATTTTTGGCAGTATTCATATGTGACATATTTGGGGTTGAAGTGAGGAAGTATTGAAAAATTCGGGGAGAGATGACAAATTCCTATCTGGAGCTATGCAATTTGAGATGCCAATGAGGTGATTAGGTGAAGATGTCTTTTAGGTAGTACTTCATTGTCACTGGAATTCAAGTGTGGTTTCTGAGTCAGGAATGGATTGGGAACTCCAATCTTAAATTAATCTTTAATTCTTATTAAAGCACGGATGAGTTTACTTAGGGAGAAAGTAGAGAAATTAGAGCAGAGAAGGGAGCCCTACATGCCAACAATAGCAGAACTCAAGTGAAGAGTGTCATGGAGAACCCTCCAGATCCACATTTTCATTCTTACTATAGTTCCTCCTCATATGTCTCTTTTTGTTTAGAGATGTTTCCCTGCTTCTCTCAAAAGAGGGGACTGCTTGTACCTGAGTTTGCTCACCCTACAGTCATACTTTCTTGATGGAGGTGATGATGGAGCTGTCTTATGCCACCCTTACCTAGCCACATCAAGTCCTGGGGGATCATGCACATCAGGAGGCAGTCTGTAACAGCAGGAAAAGTGGGCTTTCAAGACCTGAGTGCCAATCCTAGATTTGACTTCTTTGAGCATCGATTTCTCATCCACAATGGGAATAATAATAATAATAATAAAACCTACTCTGTAGGTGAATGAGAAGATTAAATTAGGTTACATGGGCTATATATATCAAGTGACTAGCTCATTGCTGATGCTCAGAAAATATTTTCTTAACTTCTGAAGTTACTCAGAAATTACAAATGGAAGGTAGCACAAATGGTTAAATACTTGACTATTAACCAACAGATTAGTGGTTTGAACCCACCTGTGAAGCACTGCAGAAGAAAAGTCTGGCCATGTTCTTCTGAAAGGTCACAATCTTGAAAACCCTATGGAGTGCAGTTCTACTCTGCACACATGGGGTCATCGTGAGTGGGAACTGACTTATAGCAACTGGTTTGGTTTTTTGGTTTTGAAGTTACATATATACTGTGCAGCTAGATAAAGAGAGAGACTTTTTGCTAGATATCTAGGCACTGTTTTAAGCACTTTTACATTAATTAAGATGTTTACCTGTGTGTTATTGACTATGCAAGGCATTTGACTCTGTGGATCATAACAAATTATGATAATATAGCAAAGAATGTTAATTCTAGAACACTTAATTGTGTGCATGAGGAACCTGTACATAGACTAAGAGGCAGTTGTTTGAACAGAACAGAGATGTTGCATGGTTTAAAATCAGGAAGGGTATGCATCAGGGTTGTATTCTTTCACCATATTTATTCGATCTGTATGCTGAACAAATAAGCTGAGAAGCTGGACTATAGGAAGAAGAATGCAACATCAGTTTTGGAGGAAGACTCAAAAAGTTTCTGTACGCAGATGACACAACCTTGCTTGCTGAAAGCAAAGAAGACTTGAAGTATTTACTGATGAAGATCTATAGCCTCCAGCATAGATCATACCTCAACATAAAGAAAACAAAAATCCTTATAACTGGACCAGTAAGTGACATCGTGATAAATGGAGAAAATGTTGAAGTTGTCAAGGATTTCATTTTACTTGGATCCACAATCAACACCCATGGAAACAACAGTTAAGAAATCAAACTATGTATTGCATTGAGCAAATCTGCTGCAAAAGGCCTCTTGAAAGTATTAAAAAGCAAAGATATTATTTTGAGGACTATGGTGCTTTTGACCCAAGCCGTGGTATTTTCAATTGCCTCATATACATGTGAAAGCTGGACAATGAATAAGGAAGACTGAGGAAGAATATATGCCTTTGAATTATGGTGTTGGTGAAGAATAATAAATATACCATAGATGGCGAAAAGAATGAACAAATCTGCCTTGGAAGAAATGCAGTCAGAATACTCCTTGGGAGCGAGGATTGTGAGATTTCGTCTCACATGCTTTGGATATGTTATCAGAAGGGACAAATCCCTGGATAAGGCTATCATGCTTGGAAAAGTAGAGGGTCAGTGAAAAAGAGGAAGCCCCTCAACGAGATGGATTGGCACAGTGGCTACAACAATGGGCTCAAACATAGCTAGCATTGTGAGGATGGCGCAGGACTGGGCAATATTTAGTTCTGTTGTATGTAAGAGTTGCTATGAGTTGAGACTAGAGGGAACGTTACAACAATATCAGGAGGGACCAGGCCCTGGAGAAAGTTATCACGCTTGGTAAAACACAGGGTCAGTGAAAAAGAGAAAGACCCTCAATGAGATGGATTGATATAGTGGCTGCACCAATGGCCTCAACCATAGAACAATTGTGAGGATGGCGCAGGATGGAGCAGTGTTTCGTTCTGTTGTATGAATCAGAACCAACTAGAGAGTACCTAACTACAACAACATGAATTAACTACTGTAATCCTCAAAATCCAGTAGAGTGGATGTTATCATTGAGAGAAAACAGGTGGTTAAAATCTCAGATGATCCAGACTACCTGGTTTCAAATCTCCCATTTTACAACTTGCCCAAGTCATCTGGTAGTAGGTAGGTAGGTAGGTAACCAACCAAACTCACTGACAGCTAGTTGATTCCAACTCATAGCGAAACCTACAGGATTTCCAAAGCATCTTTACAGAAGCATACAGCCTCCTCTTTCTTCCTTGAAGCATCTAGTGGGTTTGAACCAGTAACCTTTAATGGTTAGCAGCCAAATGCCTTAACCACTATGCCACCAGAGTTCCTAGGTAGGTAGGTAGCCAGGTAGTAAAGTAGTGGAGCTTGGATTAAAAACCAGTGTGTGGGCTGGGCACTAGGAGAGTCCTTTCTGACTTCCAAGATCTTTTTGCTGCTGGGCAGTGGTTTTGGGATTGAGTCTCTAATTATTATTCTTGGCTTTCCATGATTAACATTTGCCCCTCCCAGGAAGGGGCTGATCTTTGTATATGACAAATCTACATTTACTACTCTCCTAGGTAGAATGTTTCAATACTTTCAGCGTAACATTCAGCCTCCTTTGTTAATAGGCCTTTCAACGATCTAATCTACTTTATTACCAGGGACTGCATAATTCATATTTCTTTTCACATTTGTACCATGATTTATTTAACCAAGACGTAGTCTTTAATTTCAGTGTTCTCAGCACTTCGCCTCGCACTTAGTATGCACTCAATAAATGCTTGCTCAATGTATGAATGAACTAAAGAACCACCGAACACAGACGCAGACGGGGGTCAGTCTGGGAGTTCCAAAGTTCGGGAGGGGACACTGGGGCAGGCAGAAGCTATCACGTGACGGGGCGGGGCAAATCCCATGTGCTCGGTGGTGCCGAGCCGCCCGGGCGCAACTCCGCCCTCTGCGCCGGTCACGTGGGGGCGCCGGCTGCGCCTGCGGAGAAGCAGTGGCCGCCGAGCGGGATCTGTGCGGGGAGCCGGAAATGGTTGTGGACTACGTCTGTGCGGCTGCGTGGGGCTCGGCCGCGCGGACTGAAGGAGACTGAAGGTAAAGCCGCCATGTCCGGGCCCGACCCGGCCCCCCCACCCCCTCCCCCCGCATCCGCCGCCATCCGGGCCGGGACCGGCCACCCTGCGCCGCCGCCCTGGCGCCCTGGCCCCGCGGCCTGAGCCCGGGCCCCGTCCCGCCAGGCCCCGATCCCCGGCCCACGTGTGCCCGGCCCGGCCTGGCCTGGCTGCTGGGTGGGGTGTGGGGGCGCAGGACCGGAATATGAGGGCCCCGCGGGCTGGGAGGGCGCCGGGTTTGCCGGCCGGGAAGTGCCACTTCGGCTTGACCCGAGGAGGCACACGGCCCGCGGGCGCAGGCACCGCGGCTTCCCGGCCCGCCGCCCCCTCCCCCCTTCGCGGCCGGGCCGCCGGGAAGTGACACGTTGTTCTTTGGCACTGGCCGGCGCTGCGCAGGGAGGGCGCTGGGGAGGGCGGCGGCGGCGGCGGGCAGGGAGGAGCCCCCGGCCCCGCCCGCCCTCCAAGCCGACCCTCACTTGCCTGAAACCGGCTCTTCATCGGCCGCCTCCTGCCAGGCCTTTTAGGGCCCGACTCCCGCCCTTCCTGGCCTCCGCTCTTGGGCGGTGGCAGACATCGCTTCTGGCCCTGCTCGGGTGCCCCCGCGGCCACCCACGGCAGGCGTACCTTGTGTTCCTGGGCCAGGCCCCGAACCCGGTGTCCCCGGGTGGGGGGTGGGGACGCCACGGCCGAAGCAGCTAGCTCCATTTGTGATCCGGGCGCCTGGTGCCAGCGAGACCTGGAATTTCCGGTCTGGTTGGTCTTGGGCCCCGCGGAGCCAGGTTGATACCCCTCACCTCCCAACCCCAGGCCCTCGGATGCCCAGAACCTGTAGGCCGCACCGTGGACTTATTCTTAACCGAGGGGGTGAGTGAGAGGGTTGTTTCTGCAGGTGGGGGGGTGGGTGGAGGTGATGGGGCTTTGACATCATGTTGGTGGGAACACGGGCTGCATCGTTCATGCTTCTTCACCCCTTTGGCACCTCCGCGGTTATGATTTGGACCAGCCCTTGCTTCAGACCTTTCCCCCACCCCACTTTCCTTAAGCTTGGATCCCTTTCTCTTTCCAAGCGCCACTCTTTCCCAACAGGTGTTGGGGGGACCCTGATGTGGCACCAAATGAAATGAACAAAGCTCCACAGCCCACAGGCCCCCCGCCCGCCCCATCCCCTGGACTCCCACAGGTAATTAAGGAGGAAGACTGAGGAATTAGCAGAGATTGGGATGGGGAGGTGGTAGGAACCCTAGTGGTACAGTGGTTAAAGCGCTTAGCTGCCGACCCAGAGGTCAGCAGTTCCAACCCACCAGCTAGTCTAGGGCAGAAAGGTGTGGCAGCCTGCTTTGGTGAAGATTTATATCTCTGATCTCTGGAAACCCTATGAGCAGTTCTGTCCTGTGCTATAGAGTTGTTATGAGTAGGAATATACTTGGTGGCAGTGAGTTTGGTTTTTTTTGGGTGGAGAGGGTGGGTAGAAGGGGGAAACCAGGCAGCTGGTTAGGAACAGATCCAACCTCTGGATTTTCCCACCCCCATCTCTGTCATAGGGGCAAAGTACAGCTGCCTGCTGCCAAATTGAGACAGGGCCCTGGGGCTATCCCCAGGGGCTGTCATGGGGAGGGTGTATGTGGACTGCTGAGGCTCTTGCCACAGATCTGCTCCCCTTACTTCACCAGCTTGGGTTTCTACCCCACCTGGGTTTCCCCCCTTGTTGAACTCTGGTCTCCCCCCTTCAGCCAGCGTTTCCCCCGGGGCAGACAGCACCGGTGGTGTTCAGTACGCCACAAGCGACACAAATGAACACGCCTTCTCAGCCCCGCCAGGTGAGGGGCTGGGGGAGGGAACTAGGGCCTGGGTGGGAGCTGTGGAAAACTTAAGACAGTTTGGGTCTAGGATGAAAACTCTGGAGGCCCTGTATGTGGGCCTAGTTCTTGACAGTTGCTCTACATTATTTCATGCATCTTTGCACTTGGTGTTGATTACTTATGGTGGCTGGGCCCTTGGGGAGTGTATATTTAGTGGGGGTGGTATTACTGGGGACCTGATGTGGCCAAGAACTGGAGGCAGTGCTTTGGGTCCTGATGTCACTTGCTTTCCTGTTTTCTCCTTGTATGGGGAGGTTGCCATTCCCCTTCCTGCTTTCTCCTTGGAGTGATGAGAGAAACACTGCAGCTGGTTCTTGCCTTTCTCTGTTCCCCAAGTTCATCCCCAAGTTCTTAAGTGGGAGTATTCTTGTCCCACTTTTTTCATTTTTTTTCCCTTCTCATCACCTTGGGGATAATTCTCTTCTTTCCTGTCCCCATGTGCTCTCAGGGAGGATTCAGGTCTCTGCAGGTAATAACTCCTTTCCTAATCCTGATCCTTTTCTTGGCTTCACCCTTACCTTCCACTGCAGTTAGGGGCTAGAATCAGGGAATGGGACTGTTTACGGTGGGGATTTGGTGGTTGTCCAGGTTGTCAGTCTTTGACAAATGCATGTTAGTGGCTAAATTTCAGAGCGCGTGGATATCTGGTAATTGGGAGACTGTTGCATGTTAGAGGTTAGCTCATCAGTACTTTAGAGAGGTGCATGCTGGGGAGTATTTGCCTGAAAGGGCCTTCCTTCAGCGTGATGCATCTGAGTGTTAGGAAGCTTCTGCAGAGGGCTAGTCTGGTGGAGGTTAAGTGTGCATGGCAGTGAGAAAGTAAATATACACAGAATGCAAAGTGTATGAATATGGAGGGCATATGTGAGTCTAAGAGGCCCTTCAGCTGTAAGCTAGTCAGATGGGTCTTGGAAAGATTGATCCCTATGTTCCAATATCCCCAGTACTTCTCTCCAGACTGTAGAGACATTGTAGAATGGCCATTTTGCAGTCCAGTTCCTCCCCTTCCCAGTGCCAACTGCCTTCCTCCCTCCTGACAGCACTTCTACCCTAGCCGAGCCCAGCCCCCGAGCAGTGCAGCCTCCCGAGTGCAGAGTGCAGCCCCTACCCGCCCTGGCCCAGCTGCCCATGTCTACCCTGCTGGATCCCAAGTAATGATGATCCCTTCCCAGATCTCCTACCCAGCCTCCCAGGGGGCCTACTACATCTCTGGACAGGTGAGGCTAGAGGCTTGGGAGCTGGAAGCCATAGGACTTTGTCCTCACCCCAACTCCCCTACCCTGATTGTCCAGTCCCGTCTGTTCTTCAGAAGTGGACTTCTCTGGTCATTGCCTAGAGTTGGCTTGTCATGTTCTGCCCTATATTCTGTTTGTAGTCTGATGTGGTGCTTATAGTTCCCTCAACCCCTGTTCTTCCCTCTCCTTTCTTCTTACCAGGGGCGTTCCACATATGTTGTCCCGACACAGCAGTACCCCGTGCAGCCAGGAGCCCCCAGCTTCTATCCTGGTGCAAGCCCTACAGAGTTTGGGACCTACGGTAAGCAGGGGAGGGGGTTAGGTGAGAGTGCATCCCAGAACATCTAACTGATTTCTGAACAGAAGACTTTGTAGGCTTGGTTCTTGGTGTATGAATGCGAATGATAGAATTAATAGGTGGTAGGGATTGGTGCTTAATTTTAACTGATGGGGGGAGGGGGAGAAGATTTGATCCTATTGCCAAGTGAGTTGGGAGTCTTCAGGTCAGGGAATGTAGGATCAGGCACCAGCTTGAGGACCTTTAGTAAGCATTCCCTGTGATACTCCTTCCATGGTTTGGGGTAGCCCATGTACCTGGATTTGGGTTTTTTTTTGTGTCTATTTTTCATTTATATTCTAGGAAAGGATTAGTCTGTCCTTTATGGCAGTGGTTTCCAAAATTTCTTGATCACCTGTCAGGAAAAGTTTTGAGTATGTACCTCTAATACATGTATGTTTTTGTTTGTTTATACATATGCACAGCTTAAACATCACACTTGTGTGGAAATTATGGATAAGATTAAAAAATATATATCCCACTTTGGAGACCATTGCTTTAAGGAATTAAGTTTTACTCCTCTTGGGCCTAGTTCATTTATTTTCTTGCCCTTTAGCTAAGGGCTAGAGACTGGAACTGGATTCAGGTTGAGTGGAGCAAGTTTGGCAAATCGGTTTTTCTCATTCCTAGCCAAAGACCTGATTCAGTTTCAGGTTAAGTAGTTGCTCCTCCTCCAGTGTGTGTCTGTGTGTTGGGGGTGGGGGCGGTGCATATACAAGAATGCCTTATGGGGTAGAAGAGGAACAGATTTAAGTCCTTCTGGTAATTGGTGTGTGGTGGGGAAGGGACTGCCTGTCTATAAGGCGTGTGTATTAGTGTCAGGAATTCTTGTAAACGCGCAGCTCAGACTGGTTCACCAGCTTTGATAGACACCTAATTCCCTGGGGGAGCAGGGCGGAGCAGGGCAAGGGGCCACCTGCGGATGATGAAAGGTTCTAGGGGTAGGAGGTATACAAGCAGGCATTTGTGTATGGTTGGGCCCTGACGCTGCCACCATTCTTCCTGTCTGTCTCCCCCTTCTCCCCAAGCTGGCGCCTACTACCCAGCCCAGGGCGTGCAGCAGTTTCCTGCTGGTGTGGCCCCTGCCCCGGTTTTGATGAACCAGCCACCCCAGATTGCTCCCAAGAGGGAACGTAAAACAGTGAGTAGCAGCAAGGGGCTCTGGGACACCTGGGGGGTTGGGAAGCCAAGGGCAGGATCCACCAGGGCATTGTGGGTCAGGGAGCAGGAACTTGAGGAAGGAGGTCTTGAGCTGAGAGTGAGCAGAGAATGGGGGTTTGTGTAGTGCTTGGGTTCCTTATAGTAGGGTATTTAGATCTCAGGGTAGTAACAGCTCATGGGAAGACAAGTGACTAGTGGGGAAATTCTTGATGCTTAGACTCTGGAGGTCCATGAGAACTTGATTTTGGGTTTCTAGTGACTTGCCTTTGGAAATGATTTGTTTTCTGTGACTCCACCCCCTCCCCCCTTCCCCCCTCGGTCCTGGAAGCTCTCGAGGCCTCCGCCTCTGCCTCTGCTTAGTCCTCAAGCCCTGGGCGTGGTGCCCAGAATAGGGTGCCAGGGCTGGGGAAGCCGCTGAGTCACCCTAGCTCCACCCACTGGATCAGGGCCCTGCCCCTAGAGATCAGGCAGACTAGCCACAAGTGAGCTGGATGGGTGCTACATGGGGGTCCTAGGCCTTATTGAGTACAGCCACTGACATGGGGAGTGCTGCTGGGGCAGGGGTGAGGGAGGGAGGGTCATTGTGATGTACGGGCTGCTCTGTGAGGTCAAGGGTCTCCGAGGGTGGAGGCCAGGGCAGGGACTACAAGAACAGCCTTGTGGCTTGACAGAACTCATGGGGTTTCTGGCACCCACCTGCTTGCTTCCTAGTTGGGGGTGGGAGGGTGGCCTGGAGTCTTAGGAGTGAGAGCAGGGTGGAGACGTGGCTCCCCACTCATGTCATAGCTTTCTTTCCCCAGATCCGAATTCGAGATCCAAATCAAGGAGGGAAGGATATCACGGAGGAGATCATGTCTGGGGCCCGCACTGCCTCCACACCCACCCCTCCCCAGGTACTGTGCTTTTCAAGTGATGGCCCTGGCTGGGAGGGTTGTTTTGCCCTGTATGACCAAGTCCCTTGATCCATTCCTTCCACTAAGGGATTTATTTCCCTGCTTTCCTGAATTTCTAGGCAGAGCTAAAGTAGAAATGGCTCTAGGAAAGAAGGGTTTTGGGATTCTTCAGGGCAAACTGGGTAACCCTTTGTTCTGCAGACGGGAGGTGGTTTGGAGCCTCAAGCTAACGGGGAGACACACCAGGTTGCTGTCATTGTCCGACCAGGTAAGTAAGCAGGTGGGACAGAGCTTTTGTGGGGAAAAAAAATGTGATAGTTTATAATGCTAAGGAAGTAGAGTGACTTGAATTGGATGCCAGAGCAGAAGGACTTAGGTTTCATGTAGTAGGATTTTGAGGGTGGATTGGATTTGTGGTGAGAAGGGAAAAATAGCTTCTGCATTAAGTTGGGAGTGCCTTGGCTGGGAGGAGGAGGAGCAAACAGCAGTGCCTTTAACAACTTGCCTTTAGTTACTCCTTTTTCCTTCTGTGCTGCAGATGACCGGTCGCAGGGAGCAATCATTGCGGGTCGCCCAGGGCTGCCTGGTCCAGAGCACAGCCCTTCTGAATCCCAGCCTTCATCACCTTCTCCGACCCCATCACCACCTCCAGTCTTAGAACCAGGGTCTGAGCCTAATCTTGAAGTCCTTTCTATTCCTGGGGACACTATGACAACGGGGATGATGTCTGTAGAAGAATTAACTCCCATGCCCCGTGAAACTGGGGAGCCATATTGCCTCTCACCAGAACCCACTGCCCTCTCTGAACCCATACTGGAGGTAGAAGTGACACTTAGCAAGCCAGTTCCAGAATCTGAGTTCCCTTCCAGTCCTCTCCAGGTTCCCAGCTCCCTCACATCCCTTCATGAGCCAAACGGTGTGCTTCCATCTGAGGATCTGGAACCAGGGGTGGAGCCGAACCCAGAGCTTGCCCCTCTCCCTCCTCCGACTTGCCCCTCTGAACCCCCCATGCCCATTGCTCCAACTGCTCAACCAGAGGAACTGCTCAATGGAGCCCCATCGCCACCAGCTGTGGACTTAAGCCCAGTCAGTGAGCCAAAGGAGCAGGCCAAGGAGGCTACAGCACCAGTGGCTCCCTCCATTGTCCTCACTGCCACTCCAACTGTAGCATCTCCAGCTACTTCAGCTGCTCAGGAGGAGGAAATGGAGGAAGAAGAAGAAGAAGGAGAAGCTGAGGGTGAGAAGGGAGAAGAGGAACTACTCCCTCAAGAAAACACCCCTGCCCCAGCCCACCTGTCTCAGATTTTGGAGGCAGCAGCAGCTACCCAAGGTAAGGTGTGGTTAGGTTAGATGATGGAGGTAGGGCAGGTGAGGATGTGGGAGGGTGTGGCTCCTTCTCTCCATTGATGACCTCCCATTTGTGCCATTGTGTCTGGGTTGTAGAAGCCCTGTGTTGGAACCAAAGAGCTAATTAAGGAATTGTCAGCCTAGAGAGGGTGTGTTGGAAACGGCGATATTGTACTGTGGCTGCTTTTTATTTTTCCCAGGAGTTTAAGGGTACTCATTAAATTATTTTTTTTAAAGTGGCAGTGTCTGTGCCAAAGAAGAGACGGAAAATTAAGGAGCTGAATAAGAAGGAGGCTGTGGGAGATCTTCTAGATGCCTTCAAGGAGGTAAGAGAACAGAAGATGGCAGAGGGGAGAGGGCAGAATTTGGGTATGAAAAAGTGGTTATTCTGCAACTAAACCTGCATATTGTATGGTTACAGGTGAACCCAGGAGTACCAGAGGTGGAAAATCAGCCTCCTGTAGATAACAACCCAGGCCCAGAGACTGAGGGCAGCAGTGTGCCCCCACGACCTGAGGAAGCAGATGAGACATGGGACTCAAAGGAAGACAAAATTCACAATGCTGAGAACATCCAGCCTGGGGAGCAGAAGTATGAATATAAATCAGGTATGTAGAAGGAAGGGTTGAGGATGGCTGAGTACTATTATCAGGGCCCCAGGAGACAAATACGTGATTGCTTTATTCTCTCTTCTGTGACAGATCAGTGGAAGCCTCTAAACCTTGAGGAGAAAAAGCGTTATGACCGTGAGTTCCTGCTTGGCTTCCAGTTCATCTTTGCCAGTATGCAGAAGCCAGAGGGCTTGCCCCATATCAGTGATGTGGTGTTGGACAAGGTTGGTGGGCTTGAGGTGGTGGTAGGGGGAGTTTGTGCTGGATGGACAGGGGAGGAACCTGAGGTTCTGAAGGAATAGTTAACAGCTCTAGTCTCCTGGCACCATCCCTGTTCTCTTTGCAGGCCAATAAGACACCACTGCGGCCACTGGATCCCACCAGACTACAAGGCATAAATTGTGGCCCAGACTTCACTCCATCCTTTGCCAACCTTGGCCGACCAGCTCTTAGCACCCGTGGGCCCCCAAGGGGTGGGCCAGGTGGGGAGCTACCCCGAGGGCCGGTGAGTGGGACTGCCTAGAGGCAGATAGGGATGGGTGGTGGGTGGCTCCCTATGTCTCGTTGGGGTTTGGGGACTAGTCTGTCTTAGAGCTCTTGTGGTGTCATGGGTTGTGCTGACTAGTTGTCTTGTCCTTACCTCTTGCTTATTAGCAGGCTGGCCTGGGACCCCGGCGTTCTCAGCAGGGTACCCGGAAAGAACCACGTAAGATCATTGCCACAGTGTTAATGACTGAAGATATAAAACTGAACAAAGCGGAGAAGGCCTGGAAACCCAGCAGCAAACGGACAGCAGCTGATAAGGACCGAGGGGAAGAGGATGCTGATGGAAGCAAAACCCAGGTACTGGCAAAGTGTTGGATTTTGGTACCCATTCCTTTGCCTTAAGTTCTGATCTCTGAGTAAATCCACTCTGCTCCCACTTGCTACCTCCCCCACCTAGATATCCTGAGGGTACTCAGCTATAAGATTTGTTCATCCTTATCACCCACATGTCCCTTAAGTCCCAGCTACCCTCTCTTTTCTTCTCCCAGAGGCCTATGTTCTTCTGAGAACCTTACTGGATCCCTTGTTTCTTCTCTGTTGTACTTTTCCCCTAGGACCTGTTCCGCAGGGTGCGCTCCATTCTGAATAAGCTGACACCCCAGATGTTCCAGCAGTTGATGAAGCAGGTGACGCAGCTGGCCATCGACACTGAGGAACGCCTCAAAGGGGTCATTGACCTCATCTTCGAGAAGGCCATTTCAGAGCCCAACTTCTCTGTGGCCTATGCCAACATGTGTCGCTGCCTTATGGCGGTTAGTTTCCACTGTTCCTTGAATCCGCTCCTCTAAATTTCATTGTCTAGTTTCCCGCTCCTGTTCCCAAGATGCCTTGAGTCTAGCTTCTTGGTTCTTCAGCCTGTGTGGTTGATGTTAGTTAGGAATGGGCATAGCTGGGGCCAGAGGTCTTCACAGGTCAGGTTGTTAAAAGGCTCCTTGAGGGCCTTCAGGTTTCCTGGGTGATGCAAATAGTTTGCGTTCAACTACTAATCTAAAGGTTGGCAATATGAACCCACCCAGTAGTGCTGTGGAAGAAAGGCCTGGTGGTCTGCTTCTATAAAGATAACAGTCAGATAAAACCCCTGTGGAGTTCTGAAACACGTTGGGTCACCATGAGTTAGAATTGACTGGCAGTGGGTGTGTGTGTAAAAAAATAAGAGGGCCTTTACTGCTCTGGCCTATTCTTGAGTATTCCCTTTGACCTAACAGCTGAAAGTGCCCACTACAGAAAAGCCAACAGTGACTGTGAACTTCCGAAAACTGTTACTGAATCGATGTCAAAAGGAGTTTGAGAAAGACAAAGATGATGATGAAGTTTTTGAGAAGAAGCAAAAAGAAATGGATGAAGCTGCTACGGTGAGAGAAGACCACCACCCACTCCCCTTCCACTTACCACCACCTCCACCAGATGTTCTGAGGCTACTTAGCTATATAGGACTTCCAGTGGGGATAAGTGGGGTATTAGTGATGTCTTGGGAGTAGTTTGTGGTTTTTTTTAAAAATTTTTATTGTGATTTGAGTGAAAGTTTACAGAGCAAATTCTTTCCATACGTTAGCTCACATACACATGGTCTCATGACATTGACTGCAATTTCCCACATTGCAACAGCTCTCTTCCCACTTCCTCCCCATAGTTAACCTCTTCCCTGTGTCCATCCCTCCCATGCACTCCTGCCCCCCGAGCTGTCTCCCTGTGTGTACACAGCCCTTCTGTTCTCCTATGATCGGTCTCTCCAAGAAGTGTATCTACCCAATGTAAATGTTAGCTCATATGCCTGTCTTTTCTGTGGCTGGAAGTCACAAAAGTAGGTTCAATTCCAGACTTGAAGAGCCGCTAAGAGCCATAGTCTCAGTAGTTCCATCAGGCTCTATCATACCAGCAAACCTGGTCCTTTTTTTAAAAAAAATGATTTTGGAGAGAGTGTTTTTTTGCTTTAGGAAATGTAAGTGGTATTGCTGTGTTTAGACATCTAGGTAGCAGAGGAGAAGGGTTTTAGTGGAATGACCGAATACCTTCTTGACGTGATCCCTCTCCTGTGACTGGTAGGCAGAGGAACGGGGGCGCCTGAAGGAAGAGCTGGAAGAAGCACGAGACATAGCTCGGCGGCGCTCTCTGGGGAATATCAAGTTTATCGGGGAGTTGTTTAAGCTGAAGATGTTAACGGAGGCGATAATGCATGATTGTGTAGTCAAATTGCTTAAGAATCACGATGAAGAGTCCCTTGAATGCCTTTGCCGTCTGCTCACCACCATTGGCAAAGACCTGGACTTTGAGAAAGCCAAGGTATGATTCCCAGGTACTAGGAGACCTGGGATGTTGGAGGATATGCTGAAGTGTGTGGGTCCCTTTGTCCACTGCCAATCTCCTTGTTGGGCTCTCAGCTTGGGCTACTGAGTTGCGGTGATGGAAGTGAGGGCCTGCAGTTAGAATTGAATGATTAAAAGTTCTCTTTGCTTTTCTCTAGCCTCGAATGGATCAGTATTTCAACCAGATGGAAAAAATCATTAAGGAAAAGAAGACATCATCCCGCATTCGCTTTATGCTGCAGGATGTGCTTGATTTGCGACGGGTACGCGTCTTCTTCCCACTTCTAGTCTGGTGCCTCTGACTCCACAGCTCCCAGTTCCCGGCAACACCTTATCTGTCCCCACAGAGCAATTGGGTACCACGTCGAGGGGACCAGGGTCCCAAGACCATTGACCAGATCCACAAGGAGGCTGAGATGGAGGAGCATCGGGAGCACATCAAAGTGCAGCAGCTTATGGCTAAGGGCAGTGACAAACGTCGAGGTGGTCCTCCAGGCCCACCCATCAGTGAGTTTGAAGCTGGGGTTGAGAGGGGTTGAGGGACTGAGGTTTGTGCTTTCCAGTGATGAATTCCTGTTAGTGCCACGTGTCTGGGCCACTGAGACCCCATGATGGAACTGAGGATCTGAGGAAAAGAGGGTGGTATTGGCTCAAGGGGAAGGGGCTGGGACTTACTCATTATCCCAGTATACCCTCCTTTTTTGTCTCAGGCCGAGGTCTTCCACTTGTGGATGATGGTGGCTGGAACACAGTCCCTATCAGCAAGGGCAGTCGTCCCATTGACACTTCACGACTCACCAAGATCACAAAGGTAGGGTGGTATGTGTGTTGGAAAATGTTACAGTGGTGATGGGATGGGTCAAGAGGGTTCAGACAGCACTGAGTACCCATTTGAATGTTGATCCCTCCTTTTCTGAGGTTGAATAGGTGACAGCTAAAATTTTCCTCTCAGACTGGTTATGTTGTTTGTGATTGGGCTTCCATGCTGTCCAACTCCAGAGTGTATGTTCATATTGGTGTCAGCAGACTGGCATACGTACTACACACTATCTGGCCTGTTGGCCTGCTTCTGTCTATATATGCTATGAGCTAAGTTTTTACATTTTAAATGGTTGGAAAAAAGATAGTGTTGGTTTTTTAAAAAAATTTTACTGTGATTTGGGTAAAAGTTTATGGAGCAAATTCATTTTCCATACAGCAGTTCACATACACTTTATCTCATGACACTGACTGCAGTTTCCCACAGTGCAACAGCTCTCTTCCTACTTCCTCCCCATGGTTACTACTTCCCTGTGTCCTTCCCTCCCATGCACTCCTGTCCCCCAAGCTTGTCTCCCTGTGCATGCACAGCCCTTCCCTTGAATGATTTCTCCAAGGAGTGTATCTGCCTACTGTAAATGTTCAGCTCATATACCTGTCTTTTGTTTGGCTGGAGCCACAGGAGTGGGTTCAATTCCAGATCTGAAGGGCAGCTAGGGGCCATAGCCTCAGGGGTCCCACTAGGCTTTGTCAGACCAGCAAATCTGGTCCTTTTATTACCATGATGATGATTTTGAGTTTTGTTCTACATTTTTCTACTCTATTCAAAATCTCCTACATAGATCCCCCTCCAAGTGGTTGACAGTGGTAGCCAGGTACTATTTAGTTCTTTTGGTCTTACAGTCATATAGGCTGAGGATCACATGATGTACCAGTCCCTTGGACAAATTGTTTCCACTTATCTTTGGTTTTCTTCATTCTTCTTTACTCTGGACAAGGAGAGACCCATTGTTGCAAAAAGATAACGTTTTATGATGTAGAAATTCTATAAAATTCTAATTTCAGTATCCATAAATAAAATTATATTGGAATACAGCAAGCTCATTTCATTAAGTATCATCCACAGGTGCTTTTATGCTACAGTGGCAGAGTTGAGTGGTTGCAAAAGACTGCATGATCTGCAAAGCCTAAAATACCTATTATCTGGCTCTTTTAGGGAAAGTTTGTGGACTCGTGATTGAGGTCACTCATAACCATGTGGCTATATGTGATGATGCTGACTGGGGGCTTAGACCTGGTTGGATCCATGATTCTCTTCTCTACTTTTTCTCAGCCTGGCTCCATTGATTCTAACAACCAGCTCTTTGCACCTGGAGGGCGACTGAGTTGGGGCAAGGGCAGCAGTGGAGGCTCAGGAGCCAAGCCTTCAGACGCAGGTATGGAGGCCATGGTAAAGAGCTGGGCAGTTACTAACATGAGTACTCTTGAGGGATGATCCTTGTCTATAGGGAAGCTTTTATTTTTTCAAATTTTTAAATTGTGATTTGAGTGAAGGTTTATAGAGCAAAGTCATTTTCCATACAGGAGTACATACACATTTGTTTCATGACATTGACTGCGGTTCCCCATAGTGTAATAGCTCTCCTCCTACTTCCTCCCTATAGTTACCTCTTTCCTGTGTCCTCCTTTCCTATGCACCCCCGCCCCCTGAGCTATCTCCCTGTGCAAACACTGCCTTTCTGTTCTCCCATGATTTATTGTTCTAAGGAGTATATCTACCTGATATAAGTGTTCCCCCCGTATACCTGTTGTTTGGCTGGAAGACACGGAAGTGAGCTCAGTTCCAGACCTGAAGGGTGACTAGAGGCCATAGTCTCATGGGTCTCATCATGCTCTATCAGACCAGTAAAGTTTTTTTTTTTTTTTTTTTTTAATGATTTTGAGTTTTGTTCCACATTGTTTTCCCACTCTATCCAGGATCTTCTACACTGATCCCTTTCTGAGTAGTTGACAATGGTAACTGGGCACCATCTAGTTCTTCTGGTCTCATGGTCATGTAGGCTAAGAATCACTTGGGTCTACTAGTCCCTGGAAAGGGAGGCTTTTAGTACAAGGTGGTTAGATAGTGTAAAGGCATGTACTTGGGATAGGGGGCTGAACTGCTTTCCGGTTGGGCTAGGACCAAGTGTCCTTCACTGGGTAGTAAAAAAAAGAAGATGCAAGAATGTGGAAAGATATTAACCTAGTTCTTCTGTCTCTCCAGCTTCAGAAGCTGCTCGTCCAGCTACTAGTACCTTGAATCGCTTCTCAGCCCTTCAACAAGCAGTACCCACAGAGAGCACAGATAACAGACGTGTGGTACAAAGGTGAGGCTTCCTTGGTGTCTTTGTCTTCCTCACTTGGAGTAGTATGGTTGAGAGCTGGTTGTTTCCATAGGAATTTCTGTAATGCTTAGAGCTCTTGGCTGAGGTTAGGGGTGTATCCTAATATCAAGAACAGATTATATCAGTTGTTTAGCAGATTGAGTATTACATGAGAGAATACCTGGGCAGTGCCGGTGAGGGCAGCGTGCCTGTCTTTCTTTCAGGAGTAGTTTGAGCCGGGAACGAGGTGAGAAAGCTGGAGACCGGGGAGACCGCCTAGAGAGGAGTGAACGGGGAGGTGACCGTGGGGACCGACTTGATCGTGCACGGACCCCTGCCACCAAGCGGAGCTTCAGCAAGGAAGTGGAGGAGCGGAGTAGAGAGCGGCCTACCCAGCCTGAAGGACTACGCAAGGCAGCTAGTCTCACAGAAGATCGGGACCGTGGGCGGGAAGCTGGTGAGGGGCAGAGGAGAGGAATAGAGGTGGGGGATGGGGGAAGAGTGTTGGCTAGTTTTGGACTAGCTGGTCCCCAGAGTCTTGAGAGCTCTGGACTCTGTTCTAGGAGATAGAACTGTACAGGCTGTTTTGTGTTTTGCCACAGTGAAACGAGAAGCCACCCTGCCCCCGGTGAGCCCACCGAAGGCTGCACTCTCTGAGGAAGAGTTAGAGAAGAAATCTAAGGCTATCATTGAGGAATATCTCCATCTCAATGACATGAAGGTAAGGGGTAAGGGTCTGAATGATTGAGGAGTGAGCTGACATGGGGTCTGGGCCAGACTATAACAACTCTTTCCCTTCTATGTCCTGCTTCCCCTGCAGGAGGCAGTACAATGTGTGCAAGAGCTGGCCTCCCCCTCTTTGCTCTTCATCTTTGTGCGGCATGGCATCGAGTCCACTCTGGAACGCAGTGCCATTGCTCGTGAGCATATGGGGCGGCTGCTACACCAGCTACTCTGTACCGGGCACCTCTCCACTGCTCAGTACTACCAAGGGTATGACTGACTTCTGTGGTTTCCCACTTAGCATGCCCATAAATTTCTCTTTCTTGCTTTGTGGAATCCCTTGAACCTTGGGTAAGAGTATAGACTCCTCAACTGTCCTGGTCAACATTGGTTTTGTTGAGGGTGGAGGTGTGAAACATCTAAGGAAAAGATATGGTCTTACCTTGAGATAATTGCCTCATCCATGCATCTGTGTTCCTGCGATGTTCCACATTTGATCCTTTAGCCGTGTTGGGTTGCCCAAGAAGGTGAGTGGGTGCCCAGTTTGTCTTTTCTGGAATGCCTTGACTTTGAATTCCTGCTACAGGCTGTATGAAATCTTGGAATTGGCTGAGGACATGGAAATTGACATTCCCCACGTGTGGCTCTACCTGGCAGAACTAATAATGCCCATTCTGCAGGAAGGTGGGGTGCCTATGGGGGAGCTGTTCAGGTAAGCCCCCTCCCCTTGATGAAATTCAGAGTAGGTTAAGACAAGACAAGGAGCCCTGGTGGTCCAGTGGTTAAGTGCTCAGCTGTGACCACAAGGTGGAAAAAAAATGACAGTCTGTTTCCAAAAAGGTTACAGCTTTGAAAACCTTGTGAGGCAGTTCTACCCTGTCCTGTAGGGTTGCTGTGAGTTGGACTTAACTCAGTGCAGCAGGATTGGTTTTGGTTTAGTTTTAAAAATGAGAGAGAGGGTAGGGAGATGTGAAGTTTGAATGCCTGGGTTTAAGGTGGGATGGGGTAGTGTTGAGAGGGCTTGTGAAAACTACCAATACTAGGGTTTTCTCTTCTCGTAGGGAGATAACAAAGCCTCTGAGACCCCTGGGCAAAGCTGCTTCTCTATTACTGGAGATCCTGGGGCTCCTATGCAAAAGCATGGTGAGTGAGGGCCTTTCAGAGGGCAATATGTTCAGGACTCTTCTCCTGCCGTGAGGTTTGGGCTGCTTGTGGTGGTTCTGAGGCCTGGCATTGTGGTTCTTTGTTGGGGTGGAGGTAATGGTGATGGTAGTACCATGTTGGTACCTGGGAGAGGAAATGTCAGAGCTGGTGATCTCCTCAGAGGAGTTCCTGTCTTGAGTTGTGTTTAAGGCTGGAGGGGAATTAAAGACTCTGACCCATGATTGATTTGTCCATTTAGTTGTTCATTTAACTAGCAATTTTCGGACATTTATTATATGTAGGCACTAGGGACACAGCAGTGAATAAAACAAACTAGTTGGCAGAGCAAAATGTAAGAAATGACAGTTTAATGAACAATGTGAACGAACTAAAGCATGAAGTAAAATAGTTGAAATGGGTGTCAGTACTGTGAGGTTGCAAACGATGTTCATTTGTGTGGCATTGAAGACAAGGCTTTCCTGGAGGAGGCACTGAAGCTGCTTTGTGAAAGTGACTGGCAAGTGTAAAGGTGTAAAGATGGGAAAAGGCAAGTTGGGTGAGGCACTTAGCAGTAGTAAGAAGTTGGAATGTGTAGTTTCAAGTCAGCTATCTGGAACCTGTAAAGATGAGACCTTCTGATTGAAAGGAATTGTTCTTTCTGTGTCATGTTTTCTTTTAACATTTTAGACAGAAATATGTAGCAGAACGATGTCTGATTTAGAAAAGCATATGTTGAACTACTTGAAATACAAGGTGCCATAGATTGTAGGACATACTGTTTATGGACTGCTAAGAGAGAAAAAACTTAAAAGAGTCATACTTTAAAAATGTAATGTCAATTGTAAGAAAAAGCTATTTTAGTGGTGGTAAGATGTGAAAAAAATGGTATCTTTAAAATTCATGAACTATAGTCATCTTCTGTTAAGGGCTGACATCATTCTGAAGATCTGTTTGTGTAAGAGTTAGTTGGGTAACTAGTTGGCAGAAAAAAGTAAGAAATGACAGCTTAAAAACAGTGTGAAGTAAAGCATGACATAAAGTGGTTGAAATGATGGCATGTCAGTACTGTGAAACTGCAAGGGAGTGTCCATTTGCTGATGTTGAAGCTGCTTTGTGGAAAGTTAATGGTGACTGGCAAGTATAACAGCGTAAGGCTTCTTGTCCCTTACAAAAAATGGGTTCTGATGGCTGTTTTTGTGAAGATTTGTGATCTGCTTCTAAAATTTTCAGAACTTAGAAACAAAGTAAGCACACTGGTTAAAATTATCCTCTCCCATAGGCATTTAGGAGCTCTGGTAGCATAGTGGCTAAGTCACTTGCCTGCTAACCAGACGGCTGGCGGTTCAAACCCACCAGCCACTCCTCGGAAGGAAGGTTGGGCAATCCTACTTCCGTAGTGATACTGCCTCGAAAACCCAAGGAGGGGTCGCTATGAGTCGGGGCCGACTCGACGGCACATAACAACAACAACAACAACATAGGCATTTACTTGGAGTAATGAAAAACCAAGTGGTTTTAGGAAGAAAAAAATGTATATGACATTAGGTTAGGATGACACATTCAGATTTGGTTATTTATCTTTTTGAGATCCAGTAATTATTAAGGGAATATTGTGAAAGCTACTTACATCTTACCTAGAAGCTCTTCTGACTTAGAGGTCATTTCCCTTGCCCTAGTCTTACAGCAGGAGTCCCTGGATGGTGCAGATGATTAACTACTCTCGACTATTAGCCAAAAAGTTGGTGGTTTGAGTCTACCCAGAGACACCTCAGGAAAAAATCCTGGCAATCTGCTTCTGAAAAATCAGTCCCTGTAAACCCTGTAGAGCACAGGTCTATTCTGACGCACATGGGGTTGCTGTGACTCAGAAACTTGACGGCATCTTGCAGTGGTCGTCTGTTAGCCCTTTGGTGGGTTGGTTCTTGTTTATTTGGATGGTTATTTGACTGATGTCTGGGCAGGCCCTGCACCATACTTTAGGCATGGACGAACAGGACAGTGCCTATTTGGTACTTCTGTGGCATGGCATCCTCGGCTCCTACGAGGCATCTAGTGGACTTAATTTGTTGGGTGACTGGTGTGGCATTATTACGTCCTTGGAGAGAGAGTTGCTGAGTAGGTCTTGTGTTTTCCAGGGTCCTAAAAAGGTGGGGGCACTGTGGCAAGAGGCTGGGCTCAGCTGGAAAGAATTTCTCCCTGACGGTCAGGACGTCGGTGCATTCATCACTGAACAGGTTTGGGGCTGGAGTTAACTCTGACATTTCAGGCTGGATGTTCTTCTCCCCCTTTCTTCATCTCTCTCACATGACGTACCTTATCTCTTGACTCTGGGCATTGTTGGTTGCAGAAGGTGGAGTATACGCTGGGAGAGGAGTCAGAGGCCCCTGGCCAGAGGGACCTCCCCTCAGAGGAGCTGAGCAGGCAGTTGGAGAAACTGCTGAAGGAGGGGAGCAGTAACGAGCGGGTGTGTGACTGGATAGAGGTATGTTTTTCCTGGGTAATAGAGGAGAGGATGGAAAGAAAGAGGTATTTTTTGGTGTATATGGGGTGAGGAGAAGTCTCTGGGTGGCACAAGTAGTTAAGCACTCGACTCCTAGCCAAAAGGATGGCGTTCATACCTACACAAAGGTGACTCGGGAGATAGGCCTGCTTCCAATAGATCACAGCCTTGAAAACCCTACAGAGCACAGTTCCTACTCTGCACACATGGGATAGCTGTGAGTTAGTCAACTCAAAGGCAATTAACAACAGCATGGGGTAGGAGTAGGGACTAGCAAGGGTGGAGAGCTAAAAGAAAATTCAATTCACAGACTTACGTGTTTCTCCTGCACAGGCCAACCTGAGTGAGCAGCAGGTATCATCCAGTGTATTAGTTCGAGCCCTCATGACAACTGTCTGCTATTCTGCAATTATCTGTAAGAGGAGCTAAGGAGATGGTGGGGGCAAAACAAATGGAGGGAGGGTGGGAGGTTTGTTTTTGCCTCCTAGTTCTGAGCTGAGCTGAGGGTATATTCTTAGACTTACTTCTGTCTTTTTCCCTATAGTTGAGACCCCTCTCCGAGTGGATGTTGCTGTGCTGAAAGCACGAGCGAAACTACTACAGAAATACCTATGTGACGAACAGAAAGAGCTGCAGGCGCTCTATGCGCTCCAGGCCCTTGTAGTGATCTTAGAACAGCCTGCCAGTAAGAGCCAGTCTGCAGGGAGTGGGCTGGGTGGAGGGCTGTCAGATAACAGGAGGTGATGTGAATACCCAAAATAGATGGGTAGTCAGTCATTGGAGAGCAAAATGCTCATATGGTTTGATTCCCCCTTTCCCTACAACATTTGTGTCCTTACCTACAAATAATTGACTTCAGCTGTTGTTTGGGTAGATGGTATTATCCCCATTTTCCATGTTAGAAGACTGGAGCTTGGGTTAACATACTTATTCATTCAATAAATAGATGTGTGCCAGGCATTAGGATGTTAGCAGTCACTAACTTTTTGATTGTAGAAGGTGGAGTATATGTTAGCAGTCAGAACAAGTGTAGACAAGCACAGTTCCTGTACTCATCTGCCGTAGAGTTAACAACAGTGTGATGAAGATTGGTAGAAGAGCCCTGTGCAGAGTACACCTAGTCTGAGAGGGTGATTGGGAGTTAATAATGACAAATGAGAGGAGGAGAGGGAAATGTTAAACTAAGGAACTCTGTGTGTAAAGGAAAGCCAGTATGAGAGGGTTCAGCAGCCAATTGTGAGGCAAGATGGGGCAGGAGAGAGGGACATGGACCAGGTCATATAGGGCCATGTAAGCCATGGGAAGAGTTTGGGGCTTTATCGTACTGGCAGCATAAGGCCTTTGTGAGATTTGAAGCAGGGAATAAAAAACAGATTTTAGTTCTAAGGTGATCTTTGGCCATTAGTAGGAAGAACGGTTTGGAAAGAATGGGCTGAGAGTGGCTGAGGCAATGCAGTCGATCAGGAGTGTGTGGGTAGTAGCTAGTGGCAGTAGAGTTCAGACAGGATTGAGCAGATTCAAGAGCTATTTAAGAAGTGGAGGCTTTTAGTGTCACTGGTCTAGGGAAGGGGTGGGCCATTGAGGGATTATAATCAGTCAGGGATAACTCCCAGGATGGATTCAGTAGGCGAAGCAATCTGGTGGCACCATTCACTGGGTAGGAACACTGGATCAAGATGAGTTCGATCATAATGGGTTTGTGATCATAATGGGTTGGGGATCAGAGAGGTCAAGTAGATGTAGCTGGTATCTGGATCTATTTGGAGAGAGAGGGAGGTCAGGGCTGGAGGCAGATGGTGAGTTGCTGGTACATTCTATGTACTTCATAATCATATATAGAATTACCCTAGGGAGAGTGAGCAGGGCTTAGGATAGAACCCTGAGGAGGTGGAGGACTGGCCCTTACAAATGAAGGGCAGGGTAATTTATCAGGGGAAATAATGCTAGCTGCTGCTTGAGAGTTCCATAGGTGCAGGCCTAAAAGTCAAGGGCCTTTGGCATATAGAAACATGTCACCCTGGCAGACTGGTGAAGGATGGAGTGGAATATGGATTAGAAAAGACTGAGGAATCTGGGTGAGACTAGAAAAAAGAACAAGTATAGACAAGATCTTCTGTTTGGCTGTAAGAGATGGTGGTTGAAAGGGGGACCTTTTTATATTTAGATGGTAGAAACTGGCTAGAAAATACAGGGTAAAGTGGATAATGGATTGTATAGGGTCCTCAAGGTGAGAAGGCATGGGGTTTGGAGCACAATTTTGAGATAATTGGAGGATTTGCTGTTGCCAACTGCTGTGGGATGGGCTTGGAAGGAGGCTGTGGATTTTTGAGGGTGGGCATGACTTGTGGGGCATCCTGGCTATGGCTTCTCACAGGTGGCTTAGTCAGCATTTCACCCAGTTCTTGATTCTAGATCTAAACTATTCATTTCATTACTCTGCCTCTCTTTCCTTTTAGTTTGGAAAGATGGCACAGTGCAGTGTGGTGACTGAAATGGCTTAGTTTGAGGGGGTTCCAAGACAGATGCCTCGGGAGGCTCCTTAGTAGCCAGTGGGTAGAGCAGGTGGTGACAGAGTTGAGTCCTGAAGGGTTGAATCTTGAAGGAAGTCACTAGGAAAGTGAAAAGACAAAAGATGGACCTGGCAAAGGATGTGGCACACATAAAGGCATGGAGACCAGAAAAGCATGTGTTGTGTTATGTTCAGGAGAAGTGTAAGAAGTAAGTGAAAATTGAGATTAAGAGTTTGTCAGGACTTTGTTTGGGGGTCTGTGAATGTTCCAGGTTACATCCTTAACATTCATGAGTGAGAGGTCTGGAACTTTCTGATCCCCCAAATTCATGAGTTAGTTCTATGTATCATTTTTCCCCATTAAATGTATCATGAGTGGAGAAAGTTGAAGCAACAGATGAAGCTAGGCAGGTTTATAAGGTTTGTTCCATGGCTAGGTGACTCATTCATGCATACTAGTCTCTCAGATCATGAGATTAGCATTCTGAAACTTAGTCACTCTGGAATGGTCAGACTCAAATGTCAGCACTATGTTTTAGTAGTGGAGCTTTTGCCTCCATTCCCTTGGGAGAGAGCGAGCCCTGGGGATTGGCTGGGTGGCTGTGGCCAGCTGCCTCTGATTGCTTTTCTGCCTGTTTGCAGACCTGCTTCGGATGTTCTTTGATGCGCTATATGATGAGGACGTGGTAAAAGAAGACGCCTTCTACAGCTGGGAGAGTAGCAAGGACCCCGCTGAGCAGCAGGGAAAGGGCGTGGCCCTTAAATCTGTCACAGCCTTCTTCAAGTGGCTTCGTGAGGCTGAGGAGGAGGAGTCTGACCACAACTGAGGGCGGGTGGGGCTGGGGACTTGGAGCCCCAAGGACAGGAGGACGGCCCAGCCAGCTGCCTGGACTGCAGGGGGGCGGCAGCAGTGGCGGCGGCAGTGGGTGTCTGTAGTGCGGTGTGTCTGAGCTAATAAAGTGGCTGAAGAGGCAGGATGGCTTGGGGCTGCCTGGGGGCCCCCCTCCAGGATGCTGCCAGGTGCCCCTTTCCTCCCCATGGGGCACAGAGATATATATAAAGTCTTGAAATTTAGTGTGTCTTTGGGGGGGGCACCATCGCCTGCCCCTGGGGTCTTTTTTTATTTTCTGAAAATCACTCTTGGGACGGCCGTCCTCGCTGCTGGGGGCATATGCCCCAGCCCCCACACCACCCCTGCTGCTGCCTGGGCAGGGGTAAGGGGGGGGCACGGTGCCTGTAATTATTAAACGTGAATTCAATTAAGCTCATTGCCTCTCTGATTTATGGCCTGCTCCCTCTGAAGAAAGGGGTATGGATAGGTGGGCAGCCTCCTTTCCAGAGTTGGCATTGTAGCACTTCCTGTGGTCTGGCACCTTTCCTGCCTCTTCCCCTGTCCATGATCTCTGGGGCTGGTGAGTCGTATTTCCTGGGAGGTTGGGCACTTAAAAGGCATGATTGGGTACTCTCCTGGTTAGGAGGGGGAAAAGACAAACAGCATGTGGATATTCCTGCTGGTCTCTACTGTCCACTGCAGTGTGATCCAGATCTCATGTGGAAAGCTCTAGGTATTAGGCTGTCCTAGCTGGAAAAACCTTTTATGGCTTCGAGTTCCCTGTAAAATGAATGTAGCAAAAAAACAAAAAATACGGGTTTTCTGCCTCCATGTAGTGTGGCTGGGTGGTTCAGGCCCAATTTGAGTTTCTTCCCTGGCTTAAGTATCCCTTTGCAGCCTTGGGAGAGGTTTATTCTAGTCTCGGTCCTAGGCCGTCCCTGCGTGCCTGTGACGTCGTTCTCGCCCCGCCTGCTGTAGCTAGTGACGCTAGTGGTCACGCCCCCGCCTTCACGTCACCGGCCCGTTTCCCTCTCCCGGGAGCGGCGGCGGACGCGCGGCTCCCAACCCCCCCTTCTTTCACGGGCTCTCCCCTCCCCTCCCCGGTGGCTGCTACGGCCTGACCCTCTGCAAGGCGATGGCCCGGGCCCCGAGCACAGGCTAGCGTGCCTGGATTTCCGGCATGGGCTGTATGGGCTCTCGGAGCTCTACGGGTGAGGGTAAGAGGCGGAGGCCGGGCACGATCTGGGGAGTCGGGCTTCAGCCGTTCGGTTCGCGGCGGGCTGCGGGTGCGTGGGGGTTTGAGGAGAGGGTCGGTGTCAGGAGAGGGAGGAGCTTGCATCCGGTAGGCGGGCCCGGCAGGAGGAGGGAGCTGGAATGAGAGGGAAGGGGCTATACCTCTTCGGTTCGCTCTTGTGGCCTGCCTTCTAGGCTTTGCAGGGCAGTCTCGTGGCCTCGTCGCTTTCCGCCTGCATTCCCATCTCTGAGGGTGGCAGGAGGTGCACAGCTTTGGGAGGGGCTAGTTAACTTGATGCTCTCATCTTCTAGCCCTTGGCGACTGGCCTTGCATGACCCCCTCTCCCTCAAATACCTTTACCGTCCCTGCCCTGGGAGTGGCCCATTGCTGGAAAATCTCCTCTCCTAACGTTGTGTCTCTATCCCTTAAGGAAGTAGGTTGCAAACACTGGCCAATACTCAAGTACAGAGTTTTTGCCTAAAACTTAATCATTCTTTCAGAGTCAGCTGGTTGGTGAGGGGAACTGGGGCCACATTTGAAGGATCTCTGAGCACCTAACCCCCTCTCACTTCTTAAAACTGTTTTAATTTTTTTTACCCCACCCCCAGCAAAAACAAATCGAACCACCCAAAGAGGAAGTCCCACCATCAGGTCTCCCAACACCTGCTGGCCCTTGCTTGTGCCTTGGTTCCCATGGATGGTGATGCATGCTGTGGCCTGGCCTTAGTCCTATGCATTTAAGGTCTGCCAACTTACTTATTTCAGTGCCATGAAATTCTCTGAGCCTAAAACCAGGCAAGGACTTGTGACATTGAGGACTGGGTTTGGAATGGATCTTGCATCTTCAGAGCAGGTGGTCAGACACATAGGCCTTAGCGCGGTTGGTACTTGAGGTTCTCTGGAGCTAAGACTGGCAGAGATTTGTACTTCCCTTGGGTTCCCATAAGGAATTCTGGGATTTGTAGTCCTAAAATAACCTCATGGCTATTGAAGCTGAGAATCAGCAGATTTCTCTGACATACCTTACCCTGCTAAGGCTTGGAGTTCAGGAAGGCATTCTTTCTTATAGTCAGGGAAGAGTTTGGCTGACCTCAGGACTGGCCTTGAGAACCCTGAGTAGGTACCAGTTGGGCCCAGGGATGGCCAGTAACCTCATGTCTTCCTTCTGGTTGGTAGCATTTCTGGGGACCACCAGCTGGCTGAGGCCCAGGGACAGAGACGGCTCCTCCAGCTAAAGGTCAGTTGTGATGTACACTGCCCAGTGGCCCTGTCTAGGGGATGGGCCTCAGCTCCCGAGCCCCAGAGAGCTCGATTGGGCCCTTCACACACCCACCTCCTTGAAACCATGAGGCAAGAATGTTCTCCTTATGTGTGACTAGGCAAAAGTTCCAAGTGGGGAGGGGACTATCTCAGCATCCGGAGCCAAAACAGGAATAGAACTGGGAGCTGAGCCTGGAGTGGTTCTGGGCTTTTGATTCTCGGCATCAACACAGCCAGTATGCCTATGATTTCTGTGCTGGGCAAAATGTTTGTGTGGCAGCGTGAAGGGCCTGGAGGACGATGGACTTGTCAGACAAGTCGCAGAGGTGAGACTATGGACCATAGATATAATCTGGGAGGTGATGGGAAGGTGAGGAGAAGGGTGCTCAGGTGGCAAGAGGAAAATTACTCTGGCTTGGATGTTAGGAACCAGGTGGAAGCAGAGAAAGGACCTGGGGCCAGAGAGAGCATCTAGAAGGGGTTTTAAGGGACTGAAGTGAAAATCAGAACAAAATGAGTTTGTCATTAAAGAAGAGTAAAGATCTGCGTTTCAGCTGAGGCTAGTGACAGGAAAGAACCAAGGCAGCAGGAGGAGCCTACGAAGGGTCCAAGGTGTTGGTGGGGGACAGTGATTGTGGTAGAGAAATTCTGTGTGCTTTCCAACAGGAATAGGTAGTCTGGGAAACAATTTATCAAAATTTGGGTTTTTTTCTTTGGGTTTTGATAGTAAAATATATTAAGAGGAGGAAGTGGGCAACCACAAAAGATGGCCCTAGGGTGAAGACTGTGGGATAAGGCTTTCAGAGTTAAGGAGAGCACCAAGTGGGTTGCTTATATGCTGGGAGGTGGGGGGAGGGGTAAAGAAATGTGATATGGTGACAATGGATGAAAATGGGGGTCCTGGCAGAAGTGGGATCCCAGCTGAACAGTTTTCCCCACACCTCTCAGTAGCCTCGGACCCTGCGTGGGCTGTGGAGTGGATCGAACTTCCTCGGGGTCTCTCTCTAACCTCCTTGGGATCTGCTCGGACCCTCCAAGGCTGGAGCCGGTCCTCCCGCCCCTCTGTGGACAGCCAGGACTTGCCAGAGGTGCTGGGCCCCTGGTGGTGGTGGTATGTGGGGAGAGGACTGTATTCCCATAAAGGGGATCTGTATATCTGTATCCCACCCCCGCCTCGCCAGCCTGTTTCTGGCTCCCTTTTCCTGTGAGCGGAGGCGCTATCCGGCTGGCTGGGCCGCAGGGCCGCCCCCGCCTGGTCTGCTCTGTTAGGCGCTGTGCCATCGGGCGGGCCAGCTCGAGCCTGTGGCGCTGACGTAAGCGCATCCCGGGCCGTATCCCGGGAGACCCTGTTGCATGGTGATGGGTTGCCAGGGAGACATACATCTTTTCGCTGAGCTTTGGTTGCAGCTGCGCGAAACTACACGAAGCACCACCGGGAAGGCGGTGGCTAGGGGGCGTGAAGGGAGGGAGATAGGGAGGGAGGAGAGCGATCCAGGAAACACTCAGCAAGTGCTCCTCCCCCACAGGCCTGGCCGGAAGCCACCGGCGCCCCCCTGGGGGCCCTGCCCCTCAGGTACTAAAGGGGGGGGAGTGGGCGTGCCAAGGTCAAGGAGCAGGCAGAGGCCCCATTCGTGAGAGGTGGGAATGTGATCTAGGAAAGCTAGGCAGCTGAGGTAGGGGCTGTTTCTCTGACTTAATTCATTCACTGAGAGAAACATTTGCTGAGCTGGCCAAGAAGCACTGAACCAGGTGCAGGGTGGAGGTAGGGACCCAAGTGAATCCCACTAAGGCCCTGCTACCTGGCCTCTCAGGAGAGATGCAGGAGTAATGTGTGTATATGTGTATTGGTGGGGGTGCAGAGGGCTTGAATAAGAAGGAGAGAAAACTGTGGCTGAAAGCATTATTAGGAGGTGGCACTTGAGTCAGGCCTTAAATGGTGAGGAGCATTTTGTCTGGCAAGGCTGATGTTTTTAGCCCAGAGGAAATCTGGGTCCCTTTACCTGGAGGCAGGAGGGCTGCCCTCTGTCTGGGAAGGTTTGAGCAGTGAGGTTTATTGAGGGTTTTCAATGTGAAGCCTGCACTTCATTGGGCAGTGGGAGAGCCCTGAAAGGATTTTAAATGAAGACATGCTGTGACTAGTTGTACTCCAGGAAAATTATTTGTTTACATTTATACCCTACTTCATTTAGCCTATGTGTTTGAAGAGATCACCCTGTACCAGGCACTGTGCTAAACTGGGGTGCAGCAGTAACTAAAACAGACCAAGCTCAAAGAACTTAAGATCAGTGAGGGAGACCAACAAGTAACAAGAACATGCACAAAGACCTAACTACACATTGTGATGCAGGGCCGTGAATGGAGTACATTGATAGAGGATAGTGACTTGTCAGACAACAGGGGGGATGAACTACTGGAAAGTGGTTAGGAACGGTCTTCACCAAGGGTGGTATTTCAGCCAAGCCCTGAAGGTTGAGAAGGAGCCACTGGCCAGCCATGGGTAGGGAGAAAGAGAGACTCTGTGTGTGCATGTGATGACACATACAACGTTCTAGGCTGAGAAAATGAGATTGGAGGAGGCTTGTGCCACTCTGGATAGGAGGCATTGAGGGCTTGAGGAGGGTCAGTGGCATTGGGAGTAGAAAGGGTAGTATCAGAGGCAGTTTGGAGGTAGAATCATTAGGTCTTGACAACAGATAGGGGCAAGCAAAGCTTAGGGAGAAATTGATGGTTTGGAGCCAGGGTGAATGGGAGAATGGTGGGTGATGCAAAGTAAGGAAATCAGGAAGTAGGGCCAGATGTGGGGAGAAGGTGTTGGGTTTGCTTTTGGTCATGCTGAGTTTGGGGCTCTCGTAGGCAGTTTAGAAACAACTAGAATGTGTCTGAAGACTGAGAGGTGGAGGGCACAAAGAAAAGAGGATGCTGAAGAAGACCCTGATGTTATACCCTCTCCATTGCTCTTCTCCCCTCTTCTCAGAGGCCTCACTCCATGGCTCTCCAGCCTGTCTTCTTCCCCTCTGGGAGCTGGGAAGATAGAGGGTTAGTGGCAGTCTTGTTCCCTTGGGCCTACTTGAGTCTCCATTGCTCCCCGGGAAGACACAATTTGTGCTTACACTTCCTAGCGGCCACTGGGACATAGGTGCTGCCCTGGTATCCCTTCCCAGCTCCTGACTCCAGCTTCTGGGTGGTATATGGGCATGTGGAGGAAGTCATTGCTATCAGTGGGGCACTAATCCTCTGGTGATTGTCATGCAAGGTGAATGTTGGAGACACAGTCGCAATGCTGCCTAAGTCCCGGAGAGCCCTAACTATCCAGGAGATTGCTGCGCTGGCCAGATCCTCCCTGCATGGTATGCTACACGGCTCCCATCCCCATGTCTCTGGCCACTTTGTCCTTTCCCTTCCCTTCTGCACATGCCCTTTGGGACTATATCCTATGACTTCTTGCTAGGATCTCTTTTCCTCTCTTTCTCAGATAACTCTGATCCCCATATCTGCCCACCCAAAAGCCTATGTGGACCCTAACTACCACACCCCTGGCATTCCTTGACCAGTTGCTCCCTGGCCCATAATCTTACCAGGTTTCTGTATCCTGTCCCACCTCCAGGTATTTCTCAGGTGGTGAAGGACCACGTGACCAAGCCCACTGCCATGGCCCAGGGCCGAGTAGCTCACCTTATTGAGTGGAAGGGCTGGAGCAAGCCTAGCGACTCACCTGCTGCCCTAGAATCAGCCTTTTCCTCCTATTCGGACCTTAGTGAGGGTGAACAAGAGGCTCGCTTTGCAGCAGGTGGGTGTTGGAAAGAGGATCAGCCACATTTGTCATCAGTGCGCTCTCTTTATCTCCTGGGCTCTGTTGTGGGGTTTGGAGTCTTTTTCACCACCACACCCCCTATCCTGCCTCCAGGCTGAGCCCTAATCTTAGCTCCCCTCTGCTAATGAATTCTGTGTTCTCCCCCGCAGGAGTGGCTGAACAGTTTGCCATTGCCGAAGCCAAGCTCCGGGCATGGTCTTCAGTGGATGGTGAGGACTCCACGGATGAATCCTATGATGAAGACTTTGCTGGGGGAACTGACACAGGTGAGGGGACATCCCTTGCTAGTGCTGCCAGCTAGGGTCGAACTGCCTGATAAGCCCCGGGGTTGCAAAGCTGCACCCAGAATACCCTAAGCCTTTCGAAAGGGAGAAGAGAGGGGCAGACTGTCCAGGCATTCCAAGGACAGGAGTGGGATCTACACTCAAAGGTGGATAATGAGCCATTGGAAATGGAGCAGTTCTTTTTTGCCGGGTGCTGAGTCTTTTCTGACACCTTTTCTGCAGCTGTGTCTGTGGAAGGGTTAGTTTGTGCCTGTGCTTCTCCCAGCTTGCTGGCTGGCTGTGCAAGACAGAGGAGCTGCAGTGCAGCCTCACAGCATCTCTCAGGCCCCAGGCAAACAAGAAAGCGTGCTGGGCCTGGAACAGCCCTGGCTCCAGCTCAGTATCTTTGCATTCCAGTGGAGACCTTCCTGAAGGCCTTTCTCTGGGCCAGTATATGCACAGGGGACCCTGGGGTGGGGTGGGGGGGTGTGCACAGCTGCACAGCCCTCCTTTCATCATCCACTCCCCTCCTTTCTTCATCCACTCCCCAGACCACGTGGTGGCTGGCTTTCTCTGTAGCTTCAGGTCTCAAGCCTCATTGGCCTCCCTGTTCCCCTCCTTGCCTTTGAAGATTGCCTCTACCAGCCCCCACTCCTCCAGCTAATTAACAAACTCTCCAAGGTGGGCAGTACATTAGAGTAGATCAGATGCTGCTGTGGTCCAGAGGACACTGATTTGGATGCCCAAGGCCAAGACAGAGCCCTAAACTACAAACATTTTTGTTTGATTGAGTTCCAGGCCTGCTTCGAGCCCTAATAATAACTTTTATCTACCTAGTCCATGTGGAATCTTTGTGCGAATTAGAAAAAGGCACCCCTTTCTCCGGGCAGTGCAGTCTCATGCCAGGGCATGCTGCTTGGTGAGTAGAGTGTGGGCTGGATTTCAGTCCTCACTCCCTACCTTGGACAGGCTTCTCTTGTGCAGTGACCAACCTACATAACAATATATGGTGGCCCTGCTTTATTGCTTGCTTACTGTGTGCCAGATTCTGTTCTTTAAACAACCCTGTAAGGTAGGTACGATTTGAATCCCCAATTCACCATTAAAGAAACTGAGGCACTGAGAGGTTAAACGACTTGCCCAAGGTTCCCCAGCTCATGGTCTTACCCACCCCCCGACTCCCAGTGCTATGAGGGAAGGTAGAGGGAGGCTGGAGTAAATAAGGAGGGGTTGTGTGTAGCTAATTGAAATGGGGCCAGCAGAATTGTCTTCTTTTCTCTCCTCCACCAGACATATCTGGGCAGCTGCCCCTGGGGCCTCACCTACAAGACCTCTTCAGTGGCCGGCGCTTTTCCCGGCCTGTGCGCCAGGGCTCTGTGGAGCCTGAGAGCGACTGCTCGCAGACCGTTTCCCCAGATACCCTATGCTCTAGTCTGTGCAGCCTGGAGGATGGGTTGCTGGGCTCCCCGGCCCGGCTGGCCTCCCAGCTGCTGGGCGACGAGCTGCTCCTCGCCAAACTGCCCCCCAGCCGGGAAAGTGCCTTCCGCAGCCTGGGCCCATTGGAGGCCCAGGACTCACTCTACAACTCGCCCCTCACGGAGTCCTGCCTTTCTCCTGCTGAGGAGGAGCCAGCCCCCTGCGAGGACTGCCAGCCGCTCTGCCCACTGCCAGTGGGCAGCTGGGAACGGCAGCGGCAAGCTTCGGATGTAGTCTCTTCTGGGGTGGTGTCCTTAGAAGAGGAGGAGGCACAGCCAGAAGAACAGTGACCGAAATTCTGCCTGGTGGTGGCATGTGTCCCCTGGTTTCAGCTGGGGGCAGAGTCTGCATGCCCAAGTTCGGGCACAAGGCTTCCAGCAGAGCTCCACAGCCCAGAGGGCTCCTGGGGGCACTCACTCACTCCTCCGTTGTGTGTTTTGCATGAAAGTGTTTGGAGAGGAGGCAGGGCCCGGGCTGGGGGCGCATGTCCTGCCCCAACTCCAGGGGTTTGCTGGGGGTTGCCCGGGGCCCCTGGGGCATGGCTACAGCTGTGGCAGACAGTGGTGTTCATGTTCTTAAATCAAAAAAGCCACACACATTTCCTCTTCAGATGATACAAACCCGAGGGGATTGTTGTGACTGGGCTGTGTGGCCGGCTTGAGTGGAGGGAGCCTGGCCTTTCCCTCTACCCACCCCATGCCTCTTTCTTTGCTTCTCTCTTCATCTCCAAGTCCATGTGCAGTGCTTGATAGAATCACCCCCACCCAGGGGGGCTGGCTCCTGTGCCCTCCCAGAGCCCACTGATCAAGACCTCCCCTAAGGGCCCCTTGCTCAGCTGGGCTTGTACTGTGCTTTACCTCTCCACTGTCTCTAAATCTTTGTCTTTTTTCCTAAAGAAAGAGGGTTTTTGGTCCGTTCTTTCAGTTGGGTCTTCTCTGGGAGGTGTTGGAATTGTTAAAGCAAGTATCTTCTACCCTTTTCCTGGCCCCCTGAATGAGGTCTGGGCTTTTTCCAGCCTTCTTTTGGCCCTAGTGGGGGAGCAGAAGATGTGTGGGCAGGGGCCTGGCAGCTCACAGCTAGTTACACTGCTCATTCATCCAGAGCTTTCTTTGGGATGGAATCAGAAGGGATGGCTGTTTGCTACAGAGCTGTGAATTTAGTGTTCTTCCAGAGACGGCCACAAGGGGGCTGGGGGTGGCAGGGCAATGGTCAGTCATGCCTATGTGAGGCAGAAATTGTGCCAATGACTAACAATCATGAGGGAAGAGGGTAGTGCCTTTCTTGGTTGACAGGAAGGCCAAAGCTAGTCCTGGGGACCCCTGCCCCAGCTAGGCTCTTCACAGCCAAACTCCTAGCAGATCCTGTGTTCCAAGGACACTGGGCTCTAGAGTTTTATGGCTGTGGGTGGCTGCAGATTTAGGAGCCTTGTAGGCTTTGATATATAAGAGGGTCCAAGATAACAAGAGCCAGCAGGGCACAGGTATTCTATATATAAGTGGCTCATTAGGTGTTTATTTTGTTCTATTTAAGAATTTATTAAATTAATATAAAAATCTTTATAAATCTCTATATACATCTGGTCATTGTAGGTTCCAGTATAAACCCATCTTAGTTCCACCCTTTCCCCCCTTCAAAGGGGGAGCAGGGTCAAGTGATCCACCCCCATGCCACCAGTGCAGGGCTGGTTTTCCTGCCCCTGGGAAACATGATGCAGGTGGGCGCTGGTTCAGGTTCCAGGTAGGATGAACTGAGAGAGGCTGGCACCCCAGGTCTGGAAGGGGCTGGGGTTCCAGCTTCCGCCTGCAGCTTCTGCCTACTTTGCCAAGGCAGAGGGACTATGAGAGTTGCAGGATCTGGGCCACCAGCTACGGTCCTCACTATCCCTGGCTGCCTATTGAGGGCTTCACTGGCACTTGTCGTCACTGTCAGAAGGGCTGCCCTCCCGGGGAAGGCCATGGCGGGAGCGGGGCCCCCAGAGTGCATGCACCTCAGTGGTCTCTGTGTCACTGCTGCTGGTGGCGCTGTCGCGGAAGCTTGCAAGGGGTGGCCGGACTTTCACACCCTGTGCTGTGACAGAACCCTCAATGGCCTTCCGGAGCTGTTAAGGGGAGAGGGTCAGGTATCTGGAGCTCCCTGCTCAGAGGCATCTTCCCTTGGTGAGCTGGACATAAGCATCTGTGCCTTTTTGGAAGCAGAGGTGGCTTTGGCGGCCACTGTTATCTCACCTCCTTTAGTGTGACAATTCCAATGAGCCGGCCAATGCTTGTGACGTATGCATGGTCTACTCCCAGCAGTGAGAAGATGGTATGAGTCTGTAGGGTACGAGAAGATATGCTGGGCTTAGTGTGAGGGGACATTTCTTTTTTTTTTTTTTTTTTAATTTGTTATTTATTTTAATTTGTTGTGATTTGGGTGAAGATTTACAGAGCAAATTCACTTTCCATACAGCAGTTCACATATACTTTGTCTCATGTCATTGACCACAGTTTACCACAATGCAACAGCTCCTCTCCCACTTCCTCCCCATAGTTACCTCTTCCCAGTGACCATCTCTCCATACCCTCCTACACCCTGAGCTGTCTGAGGGGATGTTTCTTAACTAAAGGCCAAAGGATTACAGGGTGATAGAAGATAGTGAGGAAAGGGACAGGATGACTGAAGGGAAAATGTTAATGAAAATTTGATAAAATCCTTAGGCTGCTTATGTTAATGGAGAATGGGGACAAAAGGAAGGAGGATGTAGAAAAGACCAACTGTTCAAATATGACATCTAATGATGGGCCAGACATATACTTGGATTTTCTTACATTATTTGATTTCAGTTTTGTCCTGAGAAGTAGGTATTGCACCCATTCCACAGAAGCAGCAGCATGAGGTATTCTGACTGACTTGCTCCAAGTCACCATTAAGAAGTGCTTATGGGCCCCAAGCTGCTTTTTCCACATTATGCTAGAGGGAGGAAGTACAGCCCAGTCCTGTGTAGGTGCCCTGTCAGTCATGGGTATGCTCAGAGAGGGCGGTGGCCACATTCTTTAAGGGCGCTGGCCCTGTGTTCTGTGCTTTTTGCCCCACCTTCTAGTGGCTGACAGACCACTTTCCATTTGCCCTCATTAGCTGGCTGGCCAGTTTAGATCTCTCCACTCTGGCTCCCACATCCCAATCTTGCCTGAAACATTCTATAGCTCTCTCACAGTTTGCTTTTCTACAAGCAGCATCCAGGGCCTGGTGAGACTCAGCTTGCAGTCCAGGAAGACAACAGTCATTCCCATCCCCCATGTTTTTCTTGTTTGGGCCCTCCTCCAAGCTTTCCAGTGTGATCACCAAGGGTTCAGAAATTGTCAGCCAGTTCCCCTAGTGCTGTAAGTAGATTTTCTTGAACCACATGTCTTGAAAAACACTTTCCTGACTCAGCAGTTCCTGGAATTTTTGACCTATCATTTATCTCACTGTTCACAGTTTACTTGCAAGAGTCTTGGTTTAATGTTTGGATCAAAATGGGCATTAATAACCTGGCTTCTTGAGTATCAATTACGCAGAACTCATTGTTTAACACTTTTTAAAAGTTTTCTCATACAGTTGCTACATTTCAGCTTTAGGAAGGGATTTCCAGAATTTCCCAACCTCTCCCCACCGAGGATATGATTGTATTTCTAGTTAAAAGGGCCTAGAAGTCTAAACTGTTGTAAAGTAGCTCTTCTGCACTTCTTCATTAACTTTATGTTGTTAGCAAGTGCCTCCACTATCTACCTGGATTCCTAGATGCTACAGGTTAGTTAAATCCATTGTCTGACTTCAGAGGGAAGTATCTTTATTATAGTATTTCCTGTTTTAATAATCCCTTAGTCTTGTTTTATGGTCAAATAATCCCTCTTATCTTCTTAAATAGTTCCCCTGGTTCCCCCCCACACCCCCAAATCCTAATGAGTTCTGGCCCTTTCTTTAGGCCCTAGTGGCAGTGGTTAAGTGCCTAGCTGCCAATCTAAAGGTCAGCTCTTGGAACCCACCAGTTGCCCTGTAGGAGAAAAATGGGAAAGTCGGCTTCCACAAAGATTTACAGTCTTGGAAACACTATGGGGCAGTTTTACCCTGTCATACTGGGTTGCTATGAGTTGGGATTAACAGCAATGGGTTTTGTTTAGTTTATGCTTTAAAATTTGCAACCCGTTTGTCCCCCGAAATCATTATTACCAATCTAATTGCTGAACATCCTGGCTATTCTGATTCCCAGACTCACCACCCCTCACCAGGTCTTGGGCTGCACATCCTAAGAGTTGTCTTGCTTTTTGTCTCCCTTTCTTCCAAATTGGTTCTGCCACCCTAGTGCTCTTTCTCAATGTGAATTAGAGCCCAGGTTCCCTAGACTGGCTGATGAGGCCCTTCCCCAGTGACCCTAGCCTGTCTTTCCAGCTTCAGATTCATCCGTGCACTTCAGCTTCTAGCGTCACATAATCACTCATCCATTTCTGAAAACATCCATTTCTTCCACATCTTCAGCCCTTCCCCCTTTACATCCCACTAATCTGGTAGCCTAGTGCCTAAGGCATTTGACTGCTAATCAGAAGGCTGGCAGTTCAGACCTACCAGCCACTCCTCAGAAGGAAGGTTGGGCAATCTACTTCCGTAGTGATACCGCCTCGGAAACCCAAGGAGGGGTCGCTATTGAGTCGGATCCGACTCGACAGCAGTGAGTTTGGTTTTGGAATCCTAACCCCCACCTGTCCCCCCCCACCTCTCTGAAGCCTTTCTCAATGAGAGTCACCCTTTCCCTTCCCTCGGTGTTATATACTTGTCTCTAATAGAGGCTTGTATCACAGTGGAGTATAATTATTTGTTGACATGTCTGTCTTCCTCAAGAAACTAAATTCCGTGAGGGCAGAGATAGTTTCTTATTCATATCTTCCATTGTTCATCTCTCAGTGTAAGTAGTAGTAGTGATTCTTGACATTGAATACTATTCCAGGCACAGGCTTCACATAAATTAACTCCCTTAATCCTCAGAAATATCTATGAGGTAGGTACTATTATCCCTATTATACAGATCAGGAAAGTGAGGCACAGAGAGGCCAAGGAAGTACTAAGGTCACACAGCTAGTTAATGTGGCAGAGCCAGGATTTGGGCTCAGCCAGTCTGGCCCTAGTGCTGGGTACTCTTAGCCTCCCCAACTCCTTCTCCAGGTAGGTTGCCTCTGAATGAATGAGGTGCTTAGCAGATATGGGGATCTCCTCCAGTTGCACAAGTCCCTAAATAGTCCCCAGTGTATTCTCTCTCCTCTGAATGTTTCCCTTCTGAACTTAATTGGGCTACTACTTATTGATTCCTCAGGCCTACAAGGACATTTTGATCTTTTATGTTCTTATCGCTTCCAGTTCTTTGTACTTGCCTTAGTCGGTTCCTCAAAGGCTTCTTCTCTTCCTCTGATTTTTAACTTGTAACAAACACCTACTTGTTCTTTTCATTTTAATTTAATTAGACACCCTGGAGCCCATTGGTGGGCCCCCACTTTTTGAGCTTGGGAACAGTGAATTGATAGGGAGTGGGACAACGTGGCCTTCTGCAAGAATCCTGGGATTAGGGCCAGGATATCTGGGCTCTGGGCCTGACTGCTATACTGACTCAGACAAGGGACCTCCTCACTGCACGCCTCAGTTTCCCCATGGTTAAATCCACAGGCTTTGGAGTCACATTATCTTAGATTCCAGGCCTGGTTCTGCCACTTACTTAGCTGTTGTCCTTGGGCAACTTGCTTAGTCTCTTTGGATCTCAATTTTAGAGTGTGGTTGTGAGGATTAAAGTAAATGTGAAGAGCTTAGTATAGTGTCTGGCACATAGCAAGCATTCAAAATCAGCCAGCAACAGTATTCTTCTCTTTATCTTCCTACTTATCATCATGGAATGTTTAAGGGTTAGGACCATTGTGGAAAAAATTTTAGAGGTTTTAGGAAGAAAGAGTTTAAATAAAAAAGTTAATATGTTATTCTCAGGCCTATCTCTTTTTCTTGTAACATCACAGAGGTTCACCCACTCACTTTGATCTGAGGTCTTTACCCAAGGCTTGCAAGTTTCTTTATTATCTTTTGATTTTTTGTTTCTCTTTTGTTCTGTGTCCTTCCTGACTCAGCCCCTGCTTGCCTGTGCTATGCTGGCTCTTAAGTAAAGCTGTGTCTGCCATATGGCAGAAGCTAGAAGCCCAAGCTGTAGGCCTTGGAAGTGTTCACTCGCTGCCTTCACATTATGTCTGTCAAAAATTTACCTAAAATATCTCTTGGCTTTTGCTGATCTCAGGAGCTCTCTTATCAGCCCACTGGATGTGCCTGTACTCCCTTCCTCCTTTGGAAGCCTGAAGGTGCTCAGTGATACTGACTGCCCCTCCTTGGAAGGCCCTAAAGCAGTCAGTCCACAAACTACTTCCTCCCTCCTTTGGAAATGGTCTGACGATCCACCAACCTGTCTGTACCCAATTTCCCTCCCCATTTCTGCAGCTGCTTCATGAAAGCCTGCTTTGCCCTTCTGCTGGGCTTCCTGTTCCCCTACCAGTTCTCCTTTGGCCCACGTTAAGTCAGACTTTCTGGGGTCTGACATTCCGAGCCCCCACTGGGCATTTCTCATCTTTGTTTATCTCTTCTCTCCAGTGTCCTCACTCCTACTTGGGAGTTGGTTAGCTTGTTTATTAGATTTTTTTATCCTGCCTGTTTCTCACCCCCCCCCCCCTTTTTTTTTTCCCAGTGTGGGTGTATCAGCCTTGTTGGACTCTGGCAGCCTCCTGCCTAGCTCTGACCCTGGCCTGGCCTTCTGGCTTTCACCCAGTTCTAGTCCTGTCTATGCTGCTGCTTTGGTTCAGAGTTTCCTGGGGGTAGGGCTGAGCAGAGGAGAAATGGTGCCTGGTTCCACTGGAGAGCAGGAAGAGGCAAAGGGGCTCTGGTTCCCAGTTTCCCATCATCCTTGAAGCAATGTGGCGAAAAAGCATCCTTAGCACTGAGCCCACTCTCTGTACCTCTTTCCCTTTGGCCCAAGACCAGACTTGTATGGGGGACCTAGATTCCTACCCTGTCCTCCTGAGAGCCCAGGCTAGGCCCAGGCCACTGGCTCTACCTTGTGCAAGGAGGTCCTCTCCACCAGCTGGAAGGGGGCAGGGTCAATTTTGCAGTCACTGAAGTTGACTGGCTCATCTAGTTGCTGCTCCTCCCATTCCAGAATCTGGGGGGGGGGGTGGAGAAGGGAGGAGGGGTTGTAAGACCAGGAGAGTGAGGGAGGTGGTGCTAATAGGTGCTTTCACCTCCCTGAAAGCTGGCCTGTCCATTTTCCCACCCGATGGTCCCTCCCATAAGGATAACAGCCAAGATGATGGCTGAACACACCCAGGAGGAAACAGGGTCCAGAGTCCAGTCACACCTTACCTCCTGAGGGGTCATCTCGCCTTCCAGGTCTGAGTCACTCTAAGAAGGAAGGTTGGCAGTTAGAGGCTAGGGGCGGTAGGTGTCTCCCTCTACTCTGAGGGTGGGTTTTACACAGCCAAGACCCTAGCTGTCCCTGTCTAGTGCTCCTGGGCTGCAGGGAGAAAGAGAACACTTACTGCCAGGGAGATTCGGACCCGCTTCAGCTTGCGCTTGTCACATGATTCCGACTTCTCCAACTTTATTAGAGCCAAACCAGAGAGAAGAGTTGATGTTATAGGGAGAAAGGAAGGGAAAGTGGTGGAGTCCAGGAGGAAGGTATACTGCAGGACCAGAACTGACAGGACTGCAGAAGGGCAGGGAGAATGGGGGCAGGCACTGCAGAGTTAATAAGTCAGGGTCAGACAAGGAGCTGTGGAGAAAGAACCAGGAGAGGGTCCATCACTCACCTCTGAAGCAGCTTCGGGAGGTGGGCTCCCACAGAAGAGGCTCCTGAGGGCAATGCCTGCAGATTCCCCGCTCCCTGTGGGCCAAACACAAGGCCCTCAAGTGCAATGTTATCTTTTGAGGAGAGGGCCAGGAGAGGTGAGGAAGGCAAGGGGAGGGGTGTCCCAGATCTACCCGCCCACCTGGGCAGCCTCTTCCAGTTGGGATGTGCTCCAGCAAAAGGGTTGGGCAAGGACTTTAATGAAGCTCAGTGGCCAGGCTCAGGATCTGTCTATTGGAAGATGGAAGGGAGATGCTAGTGGGAGACAGGCTCACCTGTGGGACTCTCTCCGTGATTCATGGTGTTGCTGGACCCTCTCTTGAGAGCAGGCTTTAGGGGTTTGTGACTCTCCCCCCGGGCTACAGGGAAGCCTGGGTCCTCTGTTTTCTCCTGCATGGGCAGGAAGGGGCTGACGAGGCAGTGGCTCCATACCACCCTCTATGCAGCCCTCCCCATCAGTCTACACAGTGATGTTCAGGAAGCCAGCGGGCATGGGGCGGGGGAGGCAGCATTTCCCCCTCACCTGGAAGCAAACAGCAGTGTCAGGGCTGGGAGGATGCTCCTGATCACATGGTGGAGAGGCCTGGGTGGCTCGATGCTCCTGTATGTACTGCCGCCTGCGGGCTGGGCTAAGCTGGGCCCCCAACAATGCCACCACTTGTGAGCGCTCAATGGAACCCAGCAGAATCATGGACTCTAGACAGAGCAGGTGGGAGGACTCAGGAGCTGAGAGTTCCACCCTCCTTGGCCTTTTCTTACACCTAGGGTGGGGCCTTGGATACATGGTAAATGGGGGCCCCTTAGAACAAAGGAGACTGGTCTTGTGTTCCTATCCTGTGCCCCTCCCTGAAGATGGAGTCCTGGGAGATGCCCCCAGCACTGGGCCCCCTCCTGGCCTCACCAGGGGACTCCACTAGTGCCAACATTCGGCCCTTGGTCCTGTGCAGCGCCAACCGCAGGTCCCGGAAAGTGCAGCTGAGGGCCACGTGGGGAACATCTCGTACCATAATGTCCTCCACTCGCACCCGGTACTGCCTGGGGGCAGAGAAGAACACTTGGTTTGTGGTTTGGCATAGAAGGGTAGGCCAGAGCATCACTTTCCCAGGGCAAGGAAAGCCTGAGTCGATGGGTATGAGGACCAAGGGCCAAGGAGTGTTTCCCACCCTTCTTTCTGATTAGGAGGGGCCAACCATAGCTCCTCAAGGTGTGGACAAGTGCAGCTCAGACTAGGAGAGAGCCAGGTAGGTAGTCTCCAGGTTTCACTGGCTTAGGGCCTTGGTGGTGGTAGATGCAAGGGGGTGAGCACCCAGCATGCCTTCTCCTGCCTCCCCCCCACCCCCAGCTTTCCATACTGGTGGCGGCCCCAGCCGAGTTCTGGCAGATAGGGCAGCTTCTTGATGCGGATGATACTGTCATAGAGTGAGGGCTGTAGGCTCTGAGCAACAGCATTGGCCAGGATGACGGCAATCATGACGGGCAGGATGTGGGCAATCTGGCCTGTGAGCTCGAACACAATCACGGCTGTGGACACTGTGTGTGTCACTGCTCCCGCCAGCGCGGCTGCCCCTGGGGACAGCTCCCATCAGTATCCTCAGGATGCCCAGGCCCCAGATGACCCTCTCCACCCAGGGGTGGGTCCTGTAGGAGGCCCTCCTTGCAGGGCTGCTAAATCTAGGCTTGAGGATTAGACCTCTGCATCTGAGGGAAGGCCTATGTTGGCCAGCAGGGGGCATCAGAGCCTCAGACCCTGTGGCCAGGCAAGAGGTCTTCCCACCCAGATCTGGACCTGGGTACTTACCTACTACTGCATAGCCCCCGGGCACAATCCGGTAGGTGCTGCTGTCAGTGTGGATCCCATCTGGGAACCAAGCAGCCATGCTTTCGCCCACCAGACGCCCAAATGCTGCTCCTTCAGGGAGGGGAGTGGGAAGAGAAACAGGTAGTGGAGGGGGAGGGCAGGGGCACTAGGAAGAGAGAGGGTCAGAGGGTGGGGGAGGGCCAGCGGGTCATTCAGTGCAGGGGAAAGCCCTGTGGGTTGGGGGCTGGGGCTAGACCAAAACCCACTCCCTGAGCAGAGAGGCAATGAATGACCAGGGGATGTTCAGTGGGTGGCCAAGGGGTGAGGATGGTGCAGGCTGGGAGAACAGGCAGCTGAGCTCACCAATGACAAAGACAGGCATGAAGGCCCCACAGGGCACTGGGATGGTGGTGGCCAGAGCAGACATCCAGAACTGTAGGCAGGAGACAGTTCAAACAGGCACAGAGACACCTCTCAGGCCCCAGGCAGCCATACACCCCAGAGGAACTCACTGTCTCGGTTAAGCACAAATATCCTACCTATCCATTCATTCTCCCTTGTTGTTGTTGTTATGTATCGTCAAGTCGGACCTGACTCATAGTGACCCCTCTGTAGGTTTCTGAGGTAGTATCGCTATGGAAGTAGATTGCCCCATCTTCCTTTCGAGGACTGGCTGGTGGGTTTGAACCGTCAGCCTTCTGGTTAGTAGTCAAGTGCCTTAGGCACTATGCTACCAGAGCTCCTTAGGGATGGTGAAAGGAAAAGAAAGGCAAAAGGAAGGGAAACTACTCAAACCAAAGTGGGTTCAAATCCTCACCTGTGTGACTTTGGGCCAATTTGTGCCTCAATTTCCTCATCTTTAAATTGGGGACAATACCTTTCTCATAGCACTGTGATGAGGCTTAAAGGAGTTAACATATGAAAAGTGCCTAGGGCCATGCCTGTCATCTCATAGACCCAATCAAACCCACTGCCAACTATTGTTGTTGTTGTTGTTGTTGTTATGTGCCGTAGAGTTGGCCCCGACTCATAGCAACCCCTCCTTGGGTTTCCGAGGCAGTATCACTACAGAAGTAGGATTGTTCAACCTTCCTTCCGAGGACTGGCTGGTGGGTTTGAACCGCCAGCCTTCTGGTTAGCAGTCAAGTGCTTTAGCGACTATGCTACCAGAGCTCCTACTGCCAACTATTAGCACTCACCTAATAAGCCTATGTAAATATTAGCTATATATGTAAGCAGCCCCACCTTCATGAGAATGAAGATGACCAGTGTAAGGAAGACATTGGCACGCGGTGGGCTCCAGGCCTGTGAGGTGCCAGGTGGCTCTAGCTCCTCCACCAGTCCCTGTCGGACCCAGGTCCGGTTGTCAAACAGGGTGACCAGCGTCTCTTTCTGTGAGAGCTATAGGTGAACAGGGTGGCTCAGGCTGGGGAGCAGAGGGAATAATGGGAAGGGGCCCAAAAGAATCCAGGGGGAATAAGGAATCCCACAGTGCTGCTGGGGCTGGGTTTAGAAGGGATACATCCCAAGGGAAAGTACAAGTTCTTGTTCAGCTTTGGGTTACCTGTCCGGCCATGAACTGCCCAAAGCCAGGAGGGAAGGTCAGAGTAGAAATAAGCAGGGTCACCAGTGCTGGGAAGAGGAGGCGTCTAGACAAGAGAGGGTTCACTGTATCAAACATGGGTGGCACACTTACTATGGACTGGTGATAGGCTGGGTGCCCTCACATCCTTCAGAGCTGAGATCAGAACAGAGCCATGGCTCTTACATAAAAGCACACAATGCTGAGAGAAGTCCCCTTTGTTGCTCATGATACAGTAGCTCTGAGGGTGATGGTAGACTGGAGCTGTTCTAGGAGCTCAGGGTATGACCCAAAGACCTTTCCGTCAACTCCTGACTCCATAAGTGTATAGCAGCAGCAGAAAGTCCACCTTCCAGTTCTCTCTTGGGCACCTCTGAGCTGTGACCCCACCCACCTACCCCCAGAATCCTTAATGAAGGGCACATTGTTGAGGATGTGGAGAAGTTTCTGCCCACAGCTGTTCCCCTGTGGTGACTTAGAGTGAAGGTCAGTGTTGGGGGAAGCTGGGGTCACTCATGGCAGTCAACCAAAGGTGCTGTAAGGAACAGGCTCAGCTGGCTGCTCTCTCCCTGAAGGACGTCAGTCCTAAGGGAAACCTCCCCACTTCTGATGCTCGGTCACAACTGAGAGAGCTGTGCAAGTGGCACAGCTGGAAAGGGGTGCTGGAGATAAAAATGTCATCAATCCCCAGTTTCACGGGGGGAAACTGAAGTTCAAACACTCTAGAGAGCATTGCTGCCTGGGCCAGGTAAGGAAACCTCAGTCTTTAGTTTTTAGTCCTTCAGTAGCAAAGCAACAGCCCACTCCCACGGCACTTCCCAGGCTTGGAAGTGGTTGATAGTTTTCTGTTTCCGCATCACCTGGACAATCTTCTAGTTCAGGTAGACAAAGAGGGCTCCCCCAAATGCCCTCCGCCACTGACTAAAAATTTGAAAGTGCCAATTTCAGGTAATTTATGTAAAGTTCAAAATGCTTTGTCAGCCTGGAAAACACTATGGGCTGATTTACTCAATGGGGTGCCTGTTTTGGACGGGGCCTCTGTTTGACAGCTACCTGTGACTATCTCCCTCCTCCTCTGTGACCCTCACACAATCCAAAAGCAGTCTAGAGAAGAGCCTAGAGCCAACTCACTTCTTCATAAGGAAGCGGTTGATGGTTTTCTGTTTCCGCATCACCTGGACAATCTTCCGGTTCAGGTAGACGAAGAGGGCTCCCCCAAAGCCACTGGCGATGCTAGAGAGGGAAGAAGCACCAGGGTAAAAGAAGTCCTCATGGAGACCTCTCTCTTCTCTGACAGCCCCCACCCCCACAGTGCCTCACCCAATAACAGCAAAGGCTGGCAGCTCCTGCAGGTCAAAGGGGAAGTCGAGCCGAAATCGGGTTTTAAAGAGAGCAGTAATGGTCTCTGAGGGAAAGACAAGAGTAGCAGAGGGAGGCAGGTCTACCTCAAGGGCTGCCCACTTGAGCCATCTCAGGGGGTCCCCTCAGCACCCTCCTCCTCCATACCTTCATCACGGTTCCAGACAGCCAAGACCCGGAAGATGAAGGCACTGAAGGTGGCAGCAAAGAAGCCTCGCCAATAGTTCCGCACAGCGAAGAAGGTGGAGGTAACCTCAATGCTGAACAGGACGCCTGTGAGGAGGCCGGGGAGGGTGCTATTTGAGGCCTGTGTGTGTTAAGGCGTCAGACCCAGATCAGGCCAAGGAGGAGACGTCAAAGGCAAGGTTGGGGGGTTGGACTGACTGAAGGGCCTTGGCTACCTCCAATAGGTGCCGCAAAGCAACAGCCCACTCCCACGGCACAGGCAGCGGCCAGCATCTCCGTGTTCCGGGATTCATTCTGAGGGAAGTGGTGGGAAGGGGTAGTCAACTATGAGCTTAGCAGCATACCCTTCCTCTCCCCTCAGAGTCTGCTTTACCTCATAGATGCCCCCAAAGAGGGAGAGGAACTTGCTGAGTAGGGCGGCACACATGCTTGCAATATGCACAAAAGGGCCCTGGGGGTGGGGGCAGATGGTAAGAGGAATAGGGCCTACCTTGACCTTGGCCTGCCTCTTTCGCCCCACTGGGGAGGGACTTCATCCTGCCCCAACCTACAATCAATCACCTCTTTGCCAAGTGGCATGCCGCTGCCCAGTGCACAGGTCAGCCCAATGACCTTAGCTACAAAGGTCTTGAGAGTGAGGTATTCCTTCAGCACCACTCCCCGCAAGATGGTCTTCATCTCGGGGATGCCAGATCCTGGAGGGATACATTCCCGGAAGAGTCATCCGAGGTGCTGTTTTCAGGCAGTCCCACCTCTGCCTTCCCCTTCCCTCCTATTGTACCAACAGCCTGAGGAGCCAGGATCTGTGTAAATCCTGCTGAGAAAGTGATGAGGACAACGGGATAGGTGACCCAGGCCAGGTACTGGAGCAAGATGTTGGTGTTCAAGCCCCGGGACATCCACTGCTGAGCTGTGGGAAGAAGACATGCTGCTGGACTCCTTATGTGCACACCCACTCCTCAGGCCACTGGGACATCTGACAAGTTGTCCCAGGTTATATCACACAGAGCCTGGGCTCAGAGGGTGCCAAGGTGGCCCTAGATGGCATTCCCTGGGACAGACCACTATAGGAAGGAGGGTCAAGTGGGAGATTGAAGGCAAGTTGTGCCCTATGAGACTGGCACTGATTATGTCCAAAGAAGGGGTGGTCAGGGTGGCTGGGGAAAGTGGTCAATGGCCAAGTAGCTAAGACACCTGGACAAGTGGCATGGAGGAAGCAGAATGGTTTTTCCCAGCGGTTCCCTGGCAGTTCTTGTCCTCACCCTGCAGACAGGCAGCAATGGCATAGTCCATGACCCAGCTGACCAATGCCATAAGGAGCCCCAGCAGGACCAGGAAGATCCAGTCTTCACCAACTCTGGACACTAGGAACTTGTGGCAGCGGACGGAACAGACTGAGATCAGGAAAGGGAAGAATGGGAGGTTGGCACCGAGGTGTGCCTACCCTTTTACACCACCCTGCCCATGGAAGACTCAAATGGCGTCTCAGCACAGTACAGCACAGCTAGGTCCCCCACCCCACCATGGGGCTCACTGCGGCATCGGGCGCAACGGCTCTGTCCATATTCTAGGAGCTCTGGGGGAGTCCGAGGGGATGGGGGGGCCCTCCAGGACTCAGGCCCTCCCAGGCGGATCCGAGCAGCTTCCTCTTTGGCAAAGGCTCCAAGGTCCTGAGTATATCGGCCATACATCTGGTGCAATGAGGAAGACCAGGCATTAGTAGATGTGTGCTGAGTAGGGGAGAGATCCTGGAACTTCACCTCCCTTTTTCACAGTCCTTGTATTGTATAGTCCCTCTTGAACCCACAGTTCCCACTCTGACTTGGGGTATGGGAACAATGCACATTGCAGACTGTGGGGGCAGTCCTGGCCAGAGTAATCGGGACGCCAAGGTACACAGCTCTGGGGGTGGCAGAATAAGCAGTCCTCTTCTCACAGGCCTTGGGGGAGGGGCACTAAGGAGGAGTGGGAGCGAAGGCCCTAGAGGAGAGAAAGACTGAAAAATCTAAGGCACAGAGTCTGAAAGTGGGAGGAGGGAAGGTCAGAGAATAAGGGATGGTCAAGAGCTTATGGATAACAATAACAGCCTCATGGGACTGGGGGCAGCTCAGAGTTGGGCCTAGGAGCAGGCGGGGCCCCAATCCTTATCACGTTCTTGCTGGGCCTCTGGCCTGTGACCGACTCTGTTACACCCTGCCACCCCCCCCCTAATCCCCTTGTCCCCAGTTCCCACCCCCACCAGCCTCCCAGTCCAGCTGGGAGTAGAGTGCCTCTCAGGATGGGTGGAGAGGGTTTGGTGGCCTCAGTCCCACTCTGAAGCTGCCCTGAGCCCAGAGGTTTGGGGCACACCAGAGCTGCTGATAGTTGTGCTGTGACTGGATGCTGGGGTAATGGGACGGGAGAGTCACAGAGCCTTGGCTAGACCTGCCAAGCTGGGCGTATGTTGGGGGGGTTGGGAGGAGTAGATTCCGGCTGCCACCCGCAGAGCTTCGGGACACAAAGGGCTCCTGTTGGGGCTGGGGTGGGGAGGGGAGAGGGAGAGAAAGACAGAGACAGAGGGAGGGTGAGAGATAGACATGAGGAGAGGGAGGAGAAGCATTGTTGTTGTTGTTGTTGTTATGTGCCATCGAGTTGGCCCCGACTCATAGCGACCCCTCCTTGGGTTTCCGAGGAGGGGTTTCCGACTCATAGAGACCCCTCCTTGGGTTTCCGAGGCAGTATCACTACGGAAGTAGGATTGCCCAACCTTCCTTCCGAGGAGTGGCTGGTGGGTTTGAACTGCCAGCCTTCTGGTTAGCAGTCAAGTGCTTTAGCCACTATGCTACCAGAGCTCCTAGAGGAGAAGCATAGAGAAAAGGAATTAGAGGAGAAAGAGGGGAAAAAGGAAGCGAGGGGAAGTGATGGAGAAGAGAAAGGAGGAGACAAGAGAGTGGAGAAAGTAAGGAGAAAATAGAAAGAGAGTTGAGCATAAAGAGCAGACACAGTGTAGGAGGTGGGAGGTGAGTGTGTGAGGGAAAGAAAGACAAAGGAATCAGAAGGAGAAGAGGGAGAGGCTGGTGCAGAGAATACCCAGGAGAGAGATTGACCCTGAGAGTGAATTCCAGAGATAGGGACGGAGTGAAGCAGATGGAGATGTGGCTCTTGACAGACACTATTTCAGAGGCCAGGTGCCCGGCTTGGCTTGACCAATGTCCCTATCCTCAGCCTGGGCAGACAGAAACCTCCCACTCTTGTTTCCTTCCCCTCACTCAAGTGCCACTCCTGCCACCTTCCTGGGTCATCCTGTTTTATCCAGTCACTCTCTCTAGTAACTGGGCACCTCCCAGCCTTAGTTACAGCCTAGGGCCCCTTCCTCCACCTTCCTGGGCAAATTCCAGCCCAAGCTGATGAAGAGACACAGGGCTGATTACCTTCCTGAGGCTTGGGTCTCCTACTCCAGTGACAGTGAGGAGGGGCAAATACCTTCTCAAACACTAAATAAGAGTGGAGGGCATGAGTCAGCTCACAACCCCAGGACCCCTGCTTCTAATGAGGTCAAGGGACACCCCTGGGATGGGTGGCAGCTGGATACCTAGAGTCAGCAAGGACAAAGGTCTCAATTCCCATACCCCAAGCTCCTGTCCCCCAAGGTGGCAGGCCACCTTTTTCTCGGTCTTCTCAAGGGTTCCTGCTAATGCTGGGTTGCAACACCCCAGGGGTAGGGCTGGGGCTGGGTTTGGGTCTGATAATTTTTCTTCGACACCTCCCTGTTTCTAAGGCTAGCACCGTGCCATGCACATAGTGGGGGGATGGAGGGACTGTAGGGAGAGAAAGTTCAAAGGTGTGAGTGGTGATGAGGGTCAGGGGTGAAGAAGGTATTGAGACTAGGGCTCAGGTGGTGAGGGGAAGGAGGAGGAAGGAAAGTGTGTGTGTGTGTGTGTGTGTGTGTGTGTGTGTGTAGGGTGTGAAGGAAAGGACACCTGGGACATTGTCCTGATGTCATTGTCTTCTTCAGGCCCCAGCTTCGGCCAGAAACCTGCAAACAGCTTTTGCTCCCCTTGGTCCTTCAGCTTCTTAGACGCCCGAGCCTCAGTTTCTCCAGTTCAGAAGGCTAGGGCGGTGTTAAAGCAGGCCCCGCTCCAAGGGTAACCTGGAGCAGCGGTCCTGGAGAGTACTTCTTCCGACTCGCCTCGCCTTCACTTACCAGGGTCTGCTCGTACTGCAGCGCCCGCGGCTCCATCCCTTCCTCCGCTGCCGCTGAGGCTGCGGCCGCCATCTCCGCACACTGCCCTTCTCGTCTCCCGCTGAGGCTCCGGACTGGGCCGGGACTCGGCCCCTGGTCTGCAGCGCCTGCTCCGGAACCGGACCGGTCCCCGCAGCCACAGCGGCCGAGCGCAGAATACGGCGGGCCCCGGGCGGGCGCCGCTGGCACAGCCTCCCGCTCTTGTACCCTCCTCGGCGGGCGGGCCGAGGGCGGTGTCCTCTGCGCTGCTCCGCCCGCCTGCCCATCCGGAGGGGGCGGCCTAACTCTGCCGGGGTCTGCTCTGAGGCCGCCTCCCAGGCTCAGGAGAGGCGGCAGGGGGCTCTTGGGCCGCGCGAGTCCGCGCCCTTTCCCCGCGGAGGCCTAACGCAGAGTGGGGCGCCCCGGGACAGGGCGGGGGCGGGCCCACTGGCACGTGGAGGAGCCCGCCTGGTACGCGACTCCTTGCGCCGTGGCGGGAGAGGCCGGAGACGCCGGAGCTCAGGCGAGCTTGGGGTCCGGGGCTGCAGAGCCCTCTAAATCGGATTCTTCGGTTTCAATCCCTCTCTCTGGAGCGGCGCCCCCTTGGCTTCTTGCTGGAGGCGATCTTCCGAGACCCGCCTGGAAAGGCCTCTTAGTGCTGCCTGGGGTGAGAAGCACAGCTGCGGGGACCCTGAGGGGAATTCTGGACCCAGAAGGGGTAGAGTCGGGAGAATGCTTGGAACTGAGACTCTCGGTCTCCCTCATCTTTATTTTTTCCCTTCCAAAGCGCTCCTCCAGGACTGTGCACCTAGAGGAACCTGGCCTGGGAGTGGTGCGGGGGTGGAGGTGGGGAGGGGACAGGGAGAGGTGAGGCCAGAGGGAAGGGAGGTCTAGTGCTGGAGAGGCCACTCCTGGGAGGCGGGCGCGTAGGGGCAGAGGTCGCTTCCCCTTGGCAGGGCCCAAGGAGAAACTAACTGGAGGAGCTGTTGATGTCTCGCCGCTTTGGGGGAACGGCTTGCTGGGGCTCTGCGTTCCCTATCAGAGTTCGGAGAAGGATAGGGCAGAGGCTGGGTTGATCACAGGATAGATGGGCAGTGTCAGGGGTAGGGTAGTCTGAGAGGATATGGCAGTGCCTAGGAAACGTGTGTGTGAGGACAGCACCAGGATGAAGGGGCACGTGGAGGCAGAAGTGGTGTTCAAGGGGAGGGGCAGTGCTTAGAAAGGAGGGGTCAGTGTCAGGGAAGAGCTGGTTGGCCACTACCAACATGAAGGGACATAGAGATCAGTGTACAGAGGGAGAAAGCAGTGGTGGGGAATGGGCGGCACATAACACAACAGGCGGAAGGAGCTGTGGTCAGGGGGAGGGCAGCGGTGGTGAGGGGTGCTGCACCGGAGGAGAGAACACTGCGGGCTTTCCGCTTCCCCACAGTGACATCATGGCAAATTCCCAAACTGGACGGATCCGGCTCAGGTGACGTCCAGCAGGGCCAAGCTAGCCCGAACCGGCCTGGGGGCCTCAGTGCCAGCTGGAGCGGCTGGGCACAGAGCCCTGTCCCGCTAGTACGCTGGGGGCGGGGTCCTGCTCCGCCCGTCCTAGTACGGACTGTGCCCTCGGCTGGCACGCGGACCAACAGGGTAGGGCTAGGGCTGGGCTTCTTTGGGCCAAGGATCAAGGTCCTGGCCTGGGATAGGCCCCCACACATTACAGTCTTAAGGACACGGACTCTGGAGAGGGCGTAGTAGAGCTTAAGCTCAGCGCGTGTATTTGTGCCATCTCTACCCGAGGCGCGATCTATCTTGTTCCCACCCAGGGGCGGAGTCACCTGGACCCAAGACCCGCCCTCAATACAGAAGCCTTGCGGATACAACCACTCGGGGCGGAAGTTAATAAACCCCGAGAGGAAGGCGGCGGAAGTGGAGACGCTACAGAACGGCTTTGCGCCTGCGCTATCCTTTTGCTACTGTTCAGGCGCTCTTTCCCGGTTTTCTCCTCACTGCGCGTACCTCAAGTCTTGGTCGCGCGCTCAGCACCTCTTCAACTTTTGTGGCCTCCTCACGATGGCGGGCATCCTGTTTGAGGATATTTTCGATGTGAAAGATATTGACCCAGAAGGCAAGAAGTTTGACCGAGGTAAGTAAGGTATGTAGGGGCGGACGGGGGGAGGGGCTAACCAATTCTTCTGGGACACGCCTCCGGGCCAGATGCGGCCCCACTCGCGTGGTCTGCCCCTACCAGCATGCCCCTACCAACTACCTCTTTTCAAACCCACTGCACTTCAGTCGATTCTAACTCATAGCGATTCTATCTTTAGGACAAAGTAGAACTGTCCCATAGGGTTTCCAAGGCTGTAAATGTTCAGGGAAGCACACTGTCTCATTTTTCTCCCGCGGAGCGGCTGATGGGTTCAAACTGCCGGCTATTTGGTTAGCATCTTTAGCCATTGCGTTACCGTATCTCCTTGATGAATCTCCGTCAGGGCACATTTTATAGACGAGCAGACACACTTCCAGTTTCCCTTGGCTTCACACATGCTGTGCCCATTGCTTGGGTGTCCTAGCAAACTGGAAGGCATCTTTCGTAATAGTAATAGCTACCTAATGTTGTTAGGGGCTCTGGTGGCGCAGTGGGTAAGGCATTTGGCTGCTAACCAAAGGGTGGTCGGTTCGAACTCACCAGTTCCGCAGGAGAAAGAGGAGTAAGTAGTCTACTTCCGTAAACATTTACAGCCTTGGAAACCGTGCGGGACAGTTCTACTCTGCCCTATAGGGTCGCTGTGAGTCTGAACTGTCTCAGTGGCAGTGGGTTTGGTTTTTGGTTTGGTTTACTCTGTGTTAGACACTGTACTGTGCACCTTACACACACCTTGTCCTATTTCTTGCAATATTCTCTATGAAGTAGAACATGCCTTCCCTTTTTTGCTTTGAGAGCTTAAGTGACCACTCAAGGTTACACAGCAAGTAATGAGTTCAGAGCCTTTGTTTCTGTATTGCCTTTAAAATCTTTTAAGTTTTTTTGAAGTAGTCTCTGAGTTACACTTAACTGCTCTTTATTCTGTCATTGATCAATAATTATTTTTCCCTGATGTCTTGTCCTTTGCCTGGAGACCGAGATGTTCTTTGAGACAGACAGCAGTTGTTATATATACTGATTATCATCTCTGCACAATGCCTAGCACAGAAAGACTCGGCTTTTGGATGAATGAATAACTTGCCCAAAGTCAGGTTGTTTCTTATTTATCCAGGCAGGGCTTGGTGGTGTTATTTGCTGTCCAGTCGGACCCAGCTCATAGCAACCCCTCCTTGGGTTTCCTAGGCGGTATCACTATGGAAGTAGATTGCCTAACCTTCCTTCTGAGGAATGGCTGGTGGGTTTGAACCATCAGCCTTCTGGTTAGCAGTCAAGTGCCTTAGGCACTATTATTCCCTGCCAGAGTACCTTTCTTTTTTTAAAAAATTTTAACCATTGATACTTACATGCCATTATTTAAATATTCTAATGAATATTTAGATATTATTAATGTTTAATAATATTTTTAGTGAAAGTTTACATAGTAAATTAGGTTCCCGTGTGACAGTTACTGTACAAATTGTTCAGCAACATGAATTACATTTTTCCAATGATTATTTTCTGGGAATTCTATTTCCTTGTTATAGTTTTCCTTTCTTGCATATGTGGTTGTAATTGAGTCTGCACTTCTGTGATAGTAGATGAGAGGCCAGTGGATGCAGGCTGCTTAGATTGAGTGTTCTGTTGCATCTAATTCCCAAACTGAGGTCTGTCCTGGACCTGGCAATTACTTTTGCTGTTCTTTCTCTATTTCCCTCCAGTGTCTCGATTGCATTGTGAGAGTGAATCCTTCAAGATGGACCTTATCTTAGATGTAAATATTCAGATTTACCCTGTAGACTTGGGTAAGTGCCAATTACAGATAATCAAGGGGTATTTTGCCATTTCAGCTGTCTTCACTTTCAGCTATTGCCATTATTTTCAGGTGATAAGTTCCGGTTGGTCATAGCCAGTACCTTGTATGAAGATGGTACACTGGATGATGGTGAATACAACCCCACAGATGACCGGCCTTCCAGGTGAGAATGGTACAAGGAATGCTTGAAATATACTCTGAAGACTAAGTAGATAAGTGGTATTCAAAGACTCTTACTTAATTCTTGGAGTAAACAATTATTGGCAGAATCTGAGTAACCTTAAGAAATGTGCTGCACTTAACGAATTGAGATAATTGAGACAAGATGAAATTGGTCCATCTTGAAGGATTCACTCTCACAATGCAGTCAAGACACTGGAGGGAAATAGAGAAGGAGCAGCAAAGGTAATTGCCAGGTCCAGGACAGACCTCAGTTTGGGAATTACATGCAATAGAACACTCAACAGTATTTATTAAGAGGCATTTGAGTTGTAGCTCTTTGAAGGCTGAGGGACTGACCACTGAGTGACCTAGGCTATGTGGGCCTTGTGTCTTGGAAGGGAGCTTGGTGTGTGGAAAGGCTTTGGTGCTCCACTGAGTTCCAAATTTCAGCTCCACCTTTATTTGCTGAATAGTTTTAATCTCAGCCTCATTTTCTCATCAGTGAAACAGAGATGGTTGCTATAAGGACTAAATGGCATCATATTTGTAAAGGGCCTGTTTTTAAAATATTGGCACTTAGTTACCAGTTGTCATTTTTAAAGGGCCTCTTATTTTTGACTATTATTAATAATAACTGCCACTATTATTTCACAGGGCTGATCAATTTGAGTATGTAATGTACGGGAAAGTGTATAGGATCGAGGGAGATGAAACTTCTACTGAAGCAGCAACACGCCTGTAAGTTCCATGGTCTTGTGCAAATTCTCCCCCACCCCCAGTGTTCTGAGACTGGGGTCATTCTCATGTTTCCTGTGTTGAGTCTCTTTCCCCAAGCACTTCAGACTTAGGTGGGACCTAGAAAAAACTGTTCTGGGAATAATTTCCAGTCTGCCATTTTCTAGTCTGAGATACAGGCTGCTCACTGCTCTCTGGAGCAAAGGAGGCCTCTCAGGATCTGGAGTTTCAGTGGTCTGAATGAGAAACTGCTAATCTGTCTGTGTAAAGTATACAAAGGAGGGTTACTTCCCCAGGAACTAGATGCAGCATCAAGTGATTAAACTGCTAGGCACTGTGTGTGTGTGTGTGTGTGTGTGTGTGTTTTGCTACTCTGCAACCCAATCCCTAGTTCTTTGGTTTCTCTGCCCAACTATTTTTTCTTTTCTTTAAAATCTTATTAAAACAATATGTGCCCATTGTAAGAAATTCGAAAAGCATAGAAAAGTAATGTGAAAAAGGGAAAAAATCACCTATAATTCCATACCCAGAGGGAACCTTTTACATAAACATTTTTGAATATCTTAGTTTTTTTTCCCTCCCTATGTGTATGTGTGTATGTATATATTTTTTTTTCTTAGAGTTTATTATAATGTTCTCTTCTCCTTTTACTCAATGTTATGTGAAACACATTTCCTCATGTCAGTTTAAAACTGATTCTAAATTCTGGTAAATGGATATATCTTTTTTTTTTTTTTTTAATTTATTTTTTGTTTTTGAGAATAGAAACAACATTCACCAATCCAATAATTTCTACATGTACAATTCAGTGACATTGGTTACATTCAAGTTGTGTAACCATTCTCATCTTCTTTTTCCTCCTCCATTAACATAAACCCCAACTCAAACCCACTGCCTTTGAGTTGATTCTGACTTACAGTGAGCCTACAGGACAGAGTATAACTGTGTCATAGGGTTTCCAGGGCTGTAAATCTTTACAGAAGCAGACTCCCACAGAGTGGCTGGTGGGCTTGAACGGCCAATCTTTTGGTTAGCTGAGTGCTGTAACCACTGTGCCACCAGGTCTCCCCTAAGTTTTCTTTCTAGTTGCTATTGTCTGTTTGATCCTAAATGGATATATCTTTCTTTGACCATTTTCCTAATTTTGAGCATGTACATGTTTTCCACCCTCACTAATATAAAGAACACCATCTTGCACGTGTCTGTGCATTGATTGATCTTTGTTTGAATTTTGATTTCTAATGACAAAACTCTAGAAGGGTGCATCTTCTCTTTCTTAGGCTGGGATGGAGAGCTACTGAGTAGTAGCTGCTCTAGAGCTCAGACTCATGGGACTGGGGGCCTTCTGTTTCAGCTCTGCCTACGTATCCTATGGGGGCCTGCTCATGAGGCTGCAGGGTGATGCCAACAACCTGCATGGATTTGAGGTGGATTCTAGAGTTTACCTGCTGATGAAGAAACTGGCCTTCTGAACCACCTGGGAAGCCAAGCTTGCGGTTTAGTTAATTCAGGTCATGGACATTCCTGTCCCAAACTCCCATCTGAGTTGTCCCATTGAGGGCATCACCATCAGACAACTCCGTTCAAGCCTGAGTAGCAATTGGCTGTTGTTCACTTGTTAAGGAGGGACTGGCTGGCTGTCTACCACAGGTTGCACCTTTCAGTGGTCTGAACTCAATGGGAACTGACTTGCCTTTGGAAGATCTAGTGGGAGAACTTAAAAAGAATTAGATGTTGTTTTGTGTGTATAATTTTTAAATTAAACTTTACTTTTTCAGACTCCTTTTGTTTTTTCAAAAAAATCTATTTTAAATCATTTTTTTCCATTAGTGTATGGTATATTATGTTTCTGGTCCACAGCCTGATGATCCTGTGTCAATGTAGGCTCTACCTCACCTACATTGGTATCTGAGTTTAGGGTTATCTCGTTCTTCTGGTTGAGTAGTTCCAACATTTATCCTCCAATGTGGCTTTCTCTCAGGGAGAGAGAATGTTGTTGTGCTTTTGGTTCCTGAGGGCACCCCAAGCCCGGAAGATACCACCCATTTGGCTTAGAATTTTGGATTGGCAAGGAACCCTGCTCGTGGCCTTCCAACACTTTCCATCTCTTAGGAAGTCATTTCACGTTCACTTGAATGAGTCACTTGCATAGCCTGGAAATGTCCATGATTTTTTTGGAATCTTTGGGTGGAGGCTTTTAGGCACAGGGATGGGGCACAGTTGACCATGTAAAGAGAATAGAAAAGGACTTGGCTATGCAAGTAGGTAGAGGAGCTATCTGCTCTATATTCTGGTGGTTACCTGGGAGGAAGGATAAGTGATGGTTCTTACCACTGACATTGAACAGGGAGCTGCTGCACAGACCAGTGAAGTGGACAGGGCAGCAATACCAATGAGGTTGGCAGTCTGTTGCCAGTGCCTAGGACAATGCAGCCGCCTGACTGCAGTCATTAACTATAAGTGGGGGAAGAGAAAAGTTGAGGAAATGGTGGTGCTCCCAAGGATTCCACCATGTGAACTGACTCTTCAGTCTGGAATTAATGGTCTCTGAGAAGGTATATGCTACTCTCTTTTCCCCTGGGAAATTCAGGGTAGCAATTCCAGAAAGATTGTCTAGGAGTATGTATTAAGCAGTTGGCTCTTTTGATCTCTGGGTTTTGCCATGGGAGCTGGTTCCCTGCTGGGATGCCTGGGGTATTTCCTTCCCTATCATTTTCAGGTCTTTGCATGAGGTGTTAGAAATAGTATTTAGGGAAATGTGTTGAAAATGAATGGCCTCTGCAGGGGGGAGAAAAGGTGTTTCTATTGCTTCGCTGTAGTGGGGAAGAAGAGCTAGTGAGTAGGAGAGGCAGTGGGGGTAGGGTGAGTTTTTATGGGGATCCTAGAATATGTGTGAAGTCAGGTTTTCTTGGGGATTGGAGAAGGATTTAGGTTAGAGTGAGAGAACTTACCTGTAATAGTTGGTTTATCATAGCAGAATGTCCTGGTGCCCTAGGATAGCAGAAGCAAGAGAACTAGCATAAAGGTGAATAGAGTTAGGAGTGTTCTGGTTGTAAAAGCTTTTTATCTTTTACGTGAAGGGAAGAAGGGATGGAATCAGTAGACAGGTTAGAGTCTCAATGGTGGCAGATTAGTTCACACTGGAGAAGCCTGGGAATTCTTTACATTTGCCCTGAACTGGAGTAAGTCAGATGCCACTAAAGGATGTCTCAAGCTCCTGGCCATATGCTCTTGGAGTTTTGCTATCCTTGCCTCTTATCCGAGAGAACTCATAATCCTGTCTCTGTTTCCTGTTGCATATCTTGTTCTGGGTACTGGTTTTTTCTTGTGCCATACATAATGTGTTTTATTTGATCATTAAATGTAACCTACTTGAGTATTTCAGTAAATTACAGTTTCCACTCCCCATTCCCTTCACTGCATTCTGTAATCTGCAGTGCAGGTGAACTAATTTTCTCCCATGTCGAAAGTGACACTAGCTGAGATTTGGATGATACATAGGAGCTTCGTGCATTTGTTGATTCCTTCTCCATGGTAACTGTTCTCTCTACGAAGGGAGACATGGACACCTGGAGATGTCTAAATTGGTTACCCCAGCCAAGAGCTTTGGTTTTTCACCAGAACTCTTTAACTGTTGATGTATTTACTTCTAAGAACTTGGAAATATTTTGCCATAAATAGAATCACTGAATGATACATGGGATGGTGCATCAGAGTGGAGAGAGTATGGACTGCAGAGTCAATCAGACTAGGATTTTTCTTCTTTTCCTGCTTAAAGGCTATGTAACCACTGGAAACTTACCTGACTTCTTTAAGCCTCAGTTTCCTCATCTGTAAAAATAGAGATAATACCTACCTTAAAGAATTGTGAGCATTAAAAAAGGTAATGTATCTAAGGTTCCCAGCTCACTGGCTTCCATTCTACAAGTTTGGAATACCTTTGTTGATCCTTTAGCATCACTCTGATGCCTTTAGGTAGATATGGCAGAGTTGGGAACGCTGGGTTCTCAGCTCCTCTACCTACATGGTAACCTCTTTCTCCTTTCCTTTTGGGGGTAAGGAGGAAAAAGTTTTCACTAGTTTTTCTATAGGAACTCTAGAGGTAACAGGTTGACCTTTGCAGCTGAGTTTTTGTTTTGTGCAATCTAAAACCTCTTCCTGAGCACCAAGACACTAGACAGCATCAGCATTTATTTGCGAAGCCTTGAAACATGCCTCTGGTTTCTCTTTCTAGAGATCCCCTAGCCAAGTTTATGGTGGTCACATGGGACCACTTTTTAGATACGTGAGCTTCTGGGAATTGGGAAATGAGCCTTCAACTTGTACTTGTACTTGTCCCTCCTGCTGAGAGCCCAAGGAGACTGACTCCTGCCACTTCCTGCACTTCCTCCTAGCCTCCACAGGAGGGAGGCAGGAACCCGTGCCTGGTGAAGCTGCCTGCTGAGTGGTCGAAGCTTCACTTGTTTGCTCAGCTGTCACATCCAGGTTTTGTCTCCACTGAGCTGTCTGCACAGCCTTACCTGGGGTGTGAAGCGTTCCAAGGCTTCCTGTTAGCTTTCGTGGTAGTGGGCCGACTCTTTGCCCCCCTCCAGAGGAACATCTTTCCCTGATTTTTGGTTGGTTTGTGGTACCCTCATTTATTTTTTTATCTACACAGGCTCAGTTTTGCCTATTGTGTAGGAATAGTCTTTCTGAGAGGCAACTTCCCATTCATTTTGCGAAAGCACAGATCAAACAGCCCCACTGAGAATGATATTAAAGGGGGGTGAGGGCATCGAGGGTCTTAAGCTTGAAGCAAGCTTTGTTTCTGACATAAAGTTTAGTCTTTGCTTCTGTTCAGAGACCAGGCCAGTCTGAGCCTTTGCAGAATTCTCATGTGAAAAAGAACATACAGAGAATTACTTGCAAATATGTACAGAAAATAGACCAAAGATAATTAACTGCTCTAGTGAACATTATTGATAGCTTAAAAAAATAGCTTATGAAGTTTTATAATATAAAATGAAAAATGATCCCTTTTTCTGTCCTGTATATCCCTCCTTAATAGGGCTTTGGGTTTTGGGTGGAGGCAAGAAATCTAGTAGAGGTGCGGTTCTCTGCCAAGGCTTCTCTTTCAGGTATGAATGGTACCTGAGAGGCAATGCCAGTTAATGCTGGCAGTGCCTCAGTACCTTAGCCTTCCTGAGACAGATTCTGGGAGTCAGAATGGGCTTCCATTAGAAGAGGGCTGGTAAGATTGGGCTTGGCTGTGGTTGCAGAGGGGTGAGGAAGCTGGACATGGAGCTGGACCACAGGGGTGGGTGAGGGAGGGAAGAGCATGTACTGTCCAGTAGAAGGATGGGTTGAGGAAGGAGAATATCCGGGCCAGAGGTTGGGTGGTAAGGAGCCTGTGTCTGAAGTTCTTGGGGAAATGTCTGAGGCTCCTAGGGCCTTGGGTGAGGGCCCAGGAAAGAGTCCATGAGTTCCATTCGAGGGTCCATGTGTCCTGTTCAGGTATCCAGGGATGTGATCCAGGGGCCTGGAGGTTTGGTTCAGCAGACCAGGAATTTTGGCTCTGAATCCCTGTAGTCTGTTCAGAAGTCCAGAGCCAGTAGTTCTGGCTGAGGCATTGGAATTTCTCTCCAACAATCCTGAAGTCCTGTTTGGGAGCTTGTTCAGTATGAGGAATAGAGAGGTACTGCTTGGGACAGCTGTGGAGGGCAGGGCCCGTCTGGCACATAGGGTGGGCCCAACTACCAGCAGCAGGAAACGCACCTTTCCTCGGAGCAGTTGTTGGAAGCTCAGGAAGATGGCATTGGGATCCTTGTGAGGTGTGGTCCTGCCCTGTGGAGGAAGCTGAGGGCAGAAGATGGGCCTGAGGCCAGAGACTTAGGCCAGATATTGTGCCTCCCTTGTCTCTGTGGAAATGAGAGAGGTCTGGCAAGAAGCCTTTATGGCTGAGAGAAAGCATTTCTTGGTAGGTCAACTCTTCTGCTTTCAAAATCCCTAGAATTCCCCTTTCCCCCTTATGTCTTCTAGGGTTATTAGGTCAGAGAAGAAGGGCAGTTCCTACATATGTCTTGACTGGGGACATACCTGGGTTCCAAGGAGGCCCTGTAGGGCCCCAAGGAGGAGGCGGACCTGTCCAGAAAGCTGCCCCAATAGGGATGAGAGGCAGGTGGGTCCCAGTTGTCCCCGTGCTGCCATTACTCCCTCCAGTAAAAGGGTCACTGCTCCCAGAACGTCCTGTGCCTTGGTCTGCTCCTGGGAGAAAGAGGGAAGAGAGAAGCTCACTGCTCTTCAAAGGGCATGCTAACAGCGGGTGGGGAGCCTGTAGGAGTAGCCAGCAGAATGAATCATAGGAGCTGAAAATTGGACAGGACCAAGGTCCCACCCAGAGCAGGAATTCCTTCACAGTCTCTGGACACTTGGTCATCAGCTTTTGCTTGAATAATCCCAGTGTCCGGTAACCCAGCCTGGTGTTATGCTTAGTTTTAGAAAAGTCTCCCCCTCCAATAATATGTGAGTTTGAGTTTTATAACATACTGAGATCTGTCCTACTATAGCTTTTGCCTCTTGGTTCCAGCATTGTAAACTTACTCTTTGCTATGACAAAACTGTGAAATCATACAATTTTGAGATTTGTAAGGAATTTTGAGAAACCAGTGTAACTTAATATACAGATGAGAGTACATTATATCATAAAGACAAAAGGAAGGAACTTGCTAATAAATGATGGAGCTGGACAAGGGATCCAAAGCAACTGCCCTTCTTCTCTGATCCAGTGCCCCTAGAAAACTTGAGGAAATGGAAGGGAATTCTAGGGATTTGAAGGGTAGAAGGAATTCTTGGGTGGTGCAAAGGGTTAATGTACTTGGTTGCTGATTGGAAGATTGGCGGTTCAAGGCCACCTAGAGGCACCTCAGAAGAAAGTCTCCTAAAAAATCAGCCATTGAAAACCTTATGGAGCACAGTTATACTCTGACACACATAGGGTTGCACTCAGAGTCAAATCAATGGCAACTTGTTATTGATTGAGGATAGAAAAGTTGACCTACCAAGGAGTACTCCTTTTCTGAGTCCTAGTCTAAAGCACTTCTTCCTGAACCCCAAAACCCCAAAACCAGACCAGTTGCCATTGAGTTCATTCTGATTTCTGGTTACCCTTTGGAAGTGGATCATCAGGCTTTTCTTCAGAGGTACGTCTGGGTGGGTTCAAATCACCAACCTTTCCAACAGTAGTGGAGTGCCTGACCATTTGCATAACTACCCAGACAGCTTTGTTGTACAGGACTATCACTTTTCTCCAAGCTAATTAGATTTTCTTTTTCACTATTGGATTTTCCTTCTAATTTTGGTGCAAATATACACAGCACAGCATACATCATTCATCAGTTTCTAAATGTACAGTTCATGCAGTAACATGGGTTGCATTCTTCATATTGTGTTACCATTCTCACTATCGCTGCCAATGTTTGTTTACCACCATTGACTTAGACTCACTGCCCCTTAAACTTATCATCTGTGCTTTAGAGTTATTACTTCAATTTGATCTCATATAAATAATTGTTTAAAAGAGCACAGTGCTCTTGTATTTTGTGAAAAATATTCTGTACTAATTTAGCTAAGTAGTTATTTAATTTGAAGATGTTTTCAGGAGACAATTTTGGTTTATGGTTTGAAGATTTTCTTAAAGCAATGGATTTGGGAGTTCCTGTAGACTTAATAGATTCAGTAAGTCTGGATTCTGTAAGAATTTAAAATTCTGACCTATAGTTTTACCCCTTTTGGGGCTGATTCATTGATTGAATCATTCAGTAATGGTAGCTGAGCACTAACCAGTTCTTCTGGTCTCATGGCAAAGGAGGCAGTTAGACCTGCAGTAAAGTTCTTTCTCCAATTTCTGAGTCTCCTGCTGCTGCTCCAGGCAGATACAGACCATTTGTTATATCTTAGATGGCTGCTTGCCAGCTTTTAAGAGCCCAGACAAATTAAAAAAACAAAACAAAACAAAAAAAACAACAAAAAAAAATTCCTAATATGATACGTTTTCTAACCTCTCACTCTTCAGGTTGCTTCCTTCTGGACACACACTAGCTTATCATGGCCTGTGTTAATTGGGAAAAAACCAGAAACAAAAAGCAAACCCTCAATCTAGTACTTTTTAAAGTATAATCTGATCAGAATAGAGTTTTGTAGGAGTATTTCCATAATGTTGTTGTTGTTGTTGTTATGTGCCGTCGAGTCAGCCCCGACTCATAGCGACCCCTCCTTGGGTTTCCGAGGCAATATCACTATGGAAGTAGGATTGCCCAACCTTCCTTCCAAGGAGTGGCATAATACTAGATGCTAAATATCTCCTAAAACAGCCTAAAATCACTAGCTTTTAACATAGCTGCTTCAATAATGTGATATGCCAAGTCTGGGGTCAACGTACCACTCTTAGATCTTTTCATAGAAAGTGCTAGGGCTAGAAGTTTATTTTAGGGAAGCAGGGGCATTTGTGGCATGAAAGACAGATAGGACTTTACTCAATTAATTGACACACGTAGAATTTTATGTATCTCTTAAATTTCACCTTGTTTTTGACCTAGCTGTTCAGTGATTTGATTCTGCCTTTTGTTATTTTAGCTGTGCTTCCCAGCTTTTTGTCATCTGTGGATGACAGATCAATCTTACTTTTTCATGCCAGTTTAGAAAGGTTAAAGGCATGGCTATGAGAGACTTGAATCCCACTTTTCATGCTATTCAGCTTTGAATCTGTATAACATGTTGGGCTTGCAAGCCCAAGATGATTCTTGTCTACAGGATATCATCATAGGAGAATGTGGGTTGGGTTTGTATAGAAAAGCTGAAGATGAGATATTTTTAGGTTACATAGGAATTTTGATAAAGTTATGGGGAAGCAGTAGGACACTGATGAAGACAGGGCTTAGGAAGACCAAAGGAAGGTATGGCCTTTCTTACCGTCTGGGTTTTCCATTGTCCCAAGCTGAAGTCCACCGCTGGCAGCAGGACAGGTGTGGACAAAGGGTTAAAGTCTGGACACTGACCCTGTTGAAAAAGATTGGTTGAGGGGAGGACAGAGCTGCAGTAGAGGGAGGTATGGTGGCCTTGTGACCAGGACAGGCTTTCATGAGAAAAATGTCTAGAGTGGGGATTTTAAAAGAGGGCTTTGTTGCAAATTATAAGCTTTATCAGGAAGTCGTGGTCACTAACATTGGTTTTACTAAAAACAATAGGGGAGGCATAGAGATTTGATCAGGGAGTGAGGGGAGGTGAGAGAAGGTGATGGGAGTGAGGATATCATACCTGTGAAGTGGATGGAGGGGACAGAGCTTGGGGATTCTCACCAGTCTGCTGTGAAGGATGTGGGAGTCACGGAGCAGTTTATTTAGGAGTCGAGGGTCACAGGCAGGAGGAGCTGGGCTGGACAGAGTTAGTCTTGCAGTTAGGAGAAGCATGACCACGAGGAGCAATTCTTGGATAAGGAGAGATGAGGTTGAAAGGGGTGAAAAGGAAAAAATCATTGTGGGTTATGGTCTAGGAACTCCATTTCAGGACCCAGACCTGAAATCTGAGGTATCTGCCTCGCAGATGCAATATTGCTGGGAGATTGGGTTACCTTGCTTTTGTCCCTAAGTGTATCTCCTTTCTGTTTCACCCTCTTCCATGTTTCTGGTCTGGCACTAACTCCCTCAAGGGTTCTTACCAGTCAGCTCCATTCTGGCCATGATATCTGGCTGGAGTGGCTCCCTGTATGGGGCCTCTCCCCTGAATCCTTCCTGGGGCCATGGAGGCGGCTTAGGCTGTTGCACTTCTGGATAGAGTGGGGCGGGGCACAGGTGGGCCAAGGAAGAGGGTCTGGAATCTATCCTGAAAGTGACAGGAACAGTGAACATTTAATCAAGTTTCAAGGAAAAGATTCTGCCTGGCAGGGGGAACAGATGCTGGGAAGGCTTGAGATGCTGACTAGCCTAGAACTGCTAAAGCTCTGACTGGTCCCACACTTCCTTGTCATTGTAGCATATGATGTCTCCTCTTTGTCAAGGGTTCTCAAGTGAATCTGAGGTGGGTCTGACACCCCCAAATACTCACCCCCAAGAGCAGAAGGACAGGATATGTACACACACACACACACACACACACCCCTTAATTTCCCTCAAATTCTGAGCAATTTGCTTGGTTGTTGAAGAAAATCTGGGATGGGATAGAGAATGGAAGTATGTAGAGTGGCACAAGCTTGGAGAAGAGAGTGGAAATTAGGCTACAGGGCCAGGATGAAGGGCCAGCAAACATGTACAGTGTATTGAGGGATAGCTTCAGAGTTTGTTGGAGAGTTGGGGCTGAGGAGAATTAGGTAAAAACATAACTGGGACTACTAGAGGTCGGTGAGTAAAAGGTTAGAAGAATGTGATGTAGGAGAAGTTCACCTTTTATTCTTTCTCTTTTTACCTCCACACATAAAGCCTCGTGGAGTTTTTCTTTGTACTGCAAGTTCTGAAATGCCAGGCAAAGAGATGGACTAACAGTCCTGGGTCTTCCTTCCTGAGGCAGGCTGCCCAGGAATGGGCACCTGCTGAGTGAGGTGATGCCTGCCTGAGTGAGGTGGTGGCACTAGGGCTTACCTCCCTTATATTCCCACCAACATATCTATCTCATAGCCTGTACCTTCCTCCCTGCCCCCTCTGCAGACCCCTTCCAGTTCCTTCACAGGACCCCCCACATGGCTTCCTCCTTTCACAAGTTGTGTGAAGAGGCCTGCACCTGATTCAATATTGGGATTTCCTGTAGGTCTGTCAACATGCATGAGCCCTCCTCCTTTCACCCTTTCCTTGTGCCTTGGCTTCCCTGACCCAGCTTCCCCAGCCCCAGGACTCAGAGCCTGGAGTCAACATGGAATGACCCAGTGGTGAAAAAGCGAGTGGAGCTGTGTCCATCTGGGTGCTGTGTACCTAAGCCCTAAATAGGCTTCCTTTCTTCTTTTCTCCCCGGGCCCTGTCCCCTTTCCTAAGGGCCACAGGGACTGTGCTATATCACCAAGTCTGTGATCAGTCCCTCAGAAACCAGCACCCCACCCCCTACCCCTGCTCTGTCCTGCTCCTCCCATTCTGGGAAGGCTACACTCTTCTCGACAAAGGTCAGTGCATGTAGGTTCCAATTTGCCTGCCCCTCCCCCAGCTGAGAGCCCAAGTCCTCTTTCCTGTTCTTCCTACCCTCATTTAACCCCAAACCCAGCTTGCCACTCACCAGGTAGAGAAGGGCTCAAGGACTCAGGTGCAGAACAGACATGACTCTGGGGAGCAGACAGGTAGCAAGGCATGTGGCGTTGGGGCACAGCCCCTCCACAGCAATGGGGTCACACGCCTGCCCTGGCCACTTCTGCCCAATCAGAGAGCAGGGAGCCACCAGACACTGGCTAGGGCCCCCGGAAGTGACGCCTTCTCTTCCCACCCATGCTGGACCGTGGAGCCCCTGCCTGGACCATGGTCCACTGGCAGATCCCACTGGCTCTTCCACCCACATGCACTACAGGGAGGATTTGAATAAGGGGATCCCTGTCTTTTCCTAGGAGATGGGAAACCTGGGACCCAGATTGAGGAAGAGATGGGTGGGAAGCAGAGGATTTTTTTCCAGGAGGAATCTGGCAGGACATTTTTGTCCCTGGAGAAGAGGTCTTATTTTAGATTGGTGGGTTTTTAAGTTTCTGACTATCCAAATTTTTCTCTGGATACCACACCTGCTGCTGAAATCCAATAGGGCTGTTGCTTTCCTTTTTCTCTGCTTAACCCCCTTTGGGGTCCTGCCTTGTCATTATACCATTCTAAGTAGGAAATGGGTATTGCCTTTATTAGGAGAATAGTCTTGTTAGGGGTCAGTGTTATGGGGAAAGGGTTTGGATGGTTTGAGAGGACTACAAGGTGAGATATGTATGTTAGCTGGGTTTAGCCTGGGCTTTGCTGGAGTCCTGTCTTTCGGACCATTAAGACCACTTATCTCTGTGCCAGTGCCCTCCTCTCCTTGCCCTGTCTTTCTCCCTCTTCCATCTCCTACCACTCCACATGTGACAAGAGGAATAACCAGGCCCATGTGTCCCTGTCTTAGGAAAGACAGCTGCTGAACCTCCCCCGCAAATACCTCCCTGCTGGCCCCCCTCTTCCTTTGGCCCTGGCTCTAGTTCCTTTGCTTTCCCCTCAATCCCAGTCTCCCCACAGTCTCTGTCCTCAGGGGCCTCCTGGCCTGACCTTGTTCCCAGCAGCCCCCCACCCCCACCCCCAGTTCTTCCTCAGGCCCTCTCCTGCTCCTCCTCCTAAGGATGGGGCTGTCTGCTAAGGAGTATGGCCTACATCCCAGAATTCTCCAGTTCAGCCAGACGAGATGCCTCCTAAGATTAGGAAGGAGGGTGCTGGGATGGCTAGGAGGCTGGTGGGCCTATGGGGGTGGGAGGGGAGAGGGAGGCAGTTATGATCAGGGAACCAAGACAAAGGAGAGGGTGAGTGGAGAGGCAGAGGGTCTCCTAGGTGAGAAAGCAGGTCAGGATGGGCACAGTGATGGTAAGCTGGGCCTGAGGACAGGTTATAGTGGGGAGGGAAGCACCATCAGAAAGGGGAACACTGCTGTTTCTGGCTCAGCCCTGGTCCTTGGGAACAGTAGAATGAGGGACAAGACTAATATAAAACATTCTTCTTTATACCTCAGAGAAGAGGTAGGGAAACAGGTCAGTGTGGGCACATAGGCAGTGGGCTTTGAGGGGTGCTGTGTGCTGAGTCAGGGGAAGATCAGGTGATGGGTCTTTCCTGCACTTTCATCAGTAAAGGCAAGTCTTCATTCCTGGATAGGACCCGGTACCTGGCCCAGTGGCCAGCATAGGCCTCAGGCCCATCCTCTGCCCCTCCCTGCCCTGGAGCTCCTGTCCTGGGCCGGACAGCACCTTTCTGGTCCAGCTGTCCTGTGGCCGCCGGCAGCGGGGGGCTCGGGGCCCGCCTCTTCTCCCCCTCTTCGCGCCCCCTAGTTTTTCCCCTCCCCCTGCCCCCTCGTCTCCCCCTTCCCCTCCAGCCCCTCCCTCCTCCTCTGCCCGGTCCCAGCCCCTCCCTCCCCTCCCCCCTTGCGATCTGGGCCGCTGCTGCTGGGCCGGACCCCCCCGGGCTCAGCCCGGCCCCTCGCCGAGCCGCCGCCGCCGCCCCGTTTGCTAAGGAGGAGGCCCCCGGCCGGGGCGCCGGGCGCGGGGCATAAAACGGGCCGGAGCCGGCGCCTGGGGCACTAGAGCGGCGTACGGCCCGGGTCAGCACCCGCCCGCCCGCACTCCTCCCGGCGCTCCTCCAGCCCCACCCGGCGCGGTCGGCGCCGACTCCGCGGCCGCCCGACGAGCCCCTCGCCACACTGCCCAGGCCCTGGCCCCGGCCCCCTCTCACCGGACCGCCCCAGGCCCGGCCCTCCTCCCTCCTCCCTCGCTGGCTCCCTCCTCCCTCCCGCCTCCCCAGCTGTCCCGTTCGCGTCATGCCGAGCCTCCCGGCCCCGCTGCTGCTCCTAGGGCTGTTGCTGCTCGGCTCCCCGCTGGCCCGCGGCGCCGGCCCCGAGCCCCCGGCGCTGCCCATCCGGCCCGAGAAGGAGCCACTGCCCGTTCGGGGAGCGGCAGGTAGGTGGGCGCACAAGGGAGGCACGGGTAGGGTTCTGCTTGGGGTAAGTCTGAGCCCGCCCGGAGGGGGCGCCGGGTGCAGGTGGCTCCGCGCAGCAAGCGGCCTGGAGGGGTGGGCGAGGGTCGCGAGGCACGTCGGGCCAAGGGACGTAGGCCCGGCAGGCAGTGCCCTGGGCGGGCACAAGGCAGGAGCGGGACAGCGGCCGCCAGCCAAGCCGGTTCCCGCAGGCTGCTCCTTCGGCGGGAAGGTCTATGCCTTGGACGAGACGTGGCACCCGGACCTAGGGGAGCCCTTCGGGGTGATGCGCTGTGTGCTGTGCGCCTGCGAGGCGGTGAGTGGACCTGCAGCCAAGGCCAGGTCCTTCGTGCGGTGCGGGCGTGGGGGAGCGCTGGGGTCCTGGGACGTCAGAGTGCACCTGGAGCTGCTGAGGAGAAAGAGGCGAGTTCCCACACAGGGAGGTGTTGGGATAGTTTTCCAGCGTCGGAGGGAATAGGGGGATCACTCCCTTCAAGTCTCAGGTGTTGACTATTACTGTTTGCTCACTGTGTGTCAGGCTCTACGCCAATCCCGTTACGTGTCTAAATTACCATTAAACCCTGATAGATAGGTAATATTATTATCCCCATTTTCCAGATAGGGACCCCAAGTCCGAGAGGTTAAATAATGCAGTTTCTAAGTGGCAGAGCGGTCTGGCTCTGTGGGACAGCCCTGCCATGGTCCTGGGACCATCCGTTCTCGTCCTCCGGTCTCACCGGTTGGGGTCTTGAACTCACTCCGCTTTCTGTCTTCTTGAGCGCAGTCTCAGTGGGGTCGCCGCGCAAGGGGCCCTGTCAGGGTCAGCTGCAAGAACATCAAACCCGAGTGCCCAGCCCTGACCTGCAGGCAGCCACGCCAGCTGCCTGGGCACTGCTGCCAGACTTGCCCTCAGGGTAAGGCCCGCTCTGCCGCGGGGGAAGGGCGGCAGGGCCATGACACTAGGACCCAGGCCACGTTGATTGGGTTGGTCAGCTGGCCTTCTCTATGGCCAGCTGAAGCCCGGGTCTTCCACCCCCCCACTCCCCCACCCCCCACTCCCCCGGCACAGAGCGCAGTGGCTCCGAGCGGCAGCCGTCGGGCTTGGCTTTCGAATATCCGCGGGACCCGGAGCATCGCAGCTATAGCGACCTGGGGGAGCCGGGCGCTGAGGAACGGGCGCGCGGCGACGGCCACACAGGTAGGCTGGGGGTGGGGTGGGGGTGGGGTCGAGGTCCAAGTCGGACCTGTGTAGTGGACTGCGTGGGGGGTAATGATCTTCGGTCGGTCTCCCTCCCCTCGCAGACTTCGTGGCGCTGCTGACCGGGCCGAGGTCGAAGGCGGTTGCACGAGCCCGAGTTTCGCTGCTGCGCTCTAGCCTGCGCTTCTCAATCTCCTACCGGTGGTGAGAAAGGAGAGAGAGGGAGGGGTCAGCTGGAGGGCGGAGAAAAAGAATTAGAGCTGGGAGGGGCTGCTTCTAGTCTGGGCTTGGAGCCCCGCCTCACCTGACCCCTCTTACCCAGGCTGGAACGCCCCACCAGGATTCGCTTCTCAGACGCAACTGGCAGCGTCCTGTTTGAACACCCTGCAGCTCCCACCCAGGATGGCCTGGTGAGATGATGCCATTTATGAGCACTGAGCCAGTCTGAGCATGGTGCTGAGGGCTGGCTATGTACTGCTTCACAGCAGCCCAGTGGGAGGAAGACACTGACATTATGATGCCCATTTTACAGATGAGGGAATCAAGGCTCAATAGCAGAATGTGATTTGCTCAAGGTCACACACAGCTAGTAAGTGGTGGAGCCAGGATTTGAACCTATACATCTGGCTCCAGAGCCCCCTCCTTAAGCTTGTTAGGAGGAAATTGGGGCTTCTGCCCATATTTTGTCCTCACTAGGGCCAGGCTTCTCAGCTGGCCTGTCCTGTATACTGTCTGAGAAGGGCCTCCTTGTGGCTTTGCTCCAGGTCTGTGGGGTATGGCGGGGAGTGCCTCGGTTGTCCCTGCGGCTCCTTAGAGCAGAGCAATTGCATGTGGCACTTGTGACACCCACTCACCATTCAGGGGAGGTCTGGGGGCCTCTCATCCGGCACCGGGCCCTGGCTGCAGGTAAGAGGAGCCAACTGCCCTGGATGTGAAGTTCTGAATCTTCTCTATTTCCAGGAACAGGGTGGGCTAAGGGTGGGTGGGGCTTTCAAAATGGCTCTTATGGCCTTCCCTCCCCAGAGACCTTCAGTGCCATCCTGACCCTGGAAGACCCCTCACAGCAGGGCACAGGAGGCATCACCCTACTAACTCTGAGTGATACGGAGGACTCCTTACATTTTTTGCTGCTCTTCCGGGGGCTGCTGGAACCCAGGAGTGGGGGTAAGTGGGATGGAGGCAAAGGATGTGAGGGAGGCTGGGGGAACACTACCTGCTTCTCAGAAGTGTCCACATGTGTGGCCATTGCAGGACCAGCCCAGGTTCCCTTGCGGCTCCAGATTCTACACCAGGGGCAACTCCTGCGAGAGCTCCAGGCCAACACCTCAACTCAGGTGAGTGATGGTCTGGCTCTTGTTGCCACCCACTCAGGTCTCTTGCTGATGCCCACCACTCCCTGCTGTGTCTCTAGGAGCCAGGCTTTGCTGAGGTGCTGCCCAACTTGACAGCCCAGGAGATGAACTGGCTGGTTCTAGGGGAGCTGCAAATGGCCCTAGAGAGGGCAGATGGGCCAGGGCTGCGCATCAGTGGGCACATTGCTGCCAGGCAGAGCTGCGATGGTGAGGCAGAATGGGGCCTGGCACCCCGGGTATAGGCATATACGACTGTCCGGCACAGAGAAGGGCTAGGGGAGGGGCAGGGAGAGGTGTGGGAGGGACGCTGGGAATGTGAGCAAGCCTGCCACCTGTCTTGTCCTTCTGCAGTCCTGCAAAGTGTCCTTTGTGGGGCTGATGCCCTGATTCCAGTCCAGACAGGTGCTGCTGGCTCAGCCAGCCTCACGCTGCTAGGAAATGGCTCCCTGATCTACCAGGTGAGAGTTGGAGGCTGCAGGAAATGGGGAGGGTAGCAGGGCAGGGACTTGGCCTGCAGGGTCTTCTCTGCCACTCCAGTTCATCCTCCCCCAACCCTGTCCACCAGGTCCAAGTGGTAGGTATAGGCAGTGAGGTGGTGGCCATGACGCTAGAGACCAAGCCTCAGCGGAGGAACCAGCACATTGTTCTGTGCCAGATGGCTGGACTACAGCCTGGCGGACACATGGTGAGGACTCTGCAGAACTGGGCTACTGCACCTGGTCATACAGGGCCCATCTACAAGGGTTGCCAACACTTGGGCTGGGAGAAGCCAGCTGGGGTAGGCAGGGATATTCAGCATCACTGACTCATTTACAGAATTTCTTCATTGATTTATTTGGCTCATTTTTAGTGAGCCCTAGGATAGGAAGTGGAGTACAAAGGAATTATATGTGGCTCTTGTCCTCAGCAAGCTTACAGTCCAATGAAAGGAGTTAGACATGGAGACCACTGTGATAGACCAGAGAATAATAGGTGCGATAATAATGGCTTCCACATACTGAGATTTTCTATGTGCCAGATACTGCACTGCTTGCCTTACTTGTATATACTTTTTGGGCCTCATAGTCCTCATGTTATAGATGTGGAAGTTAAGGATCAGAGAGGCTAAGTAACTGCTCAAAGTTAGAAAGCTGGGAAATGGCAGAGGAGGGACTTGAAACTGGGCTGTAAATTTCTCATCCAGTGTTACTGATGTTGTGTGGGAGTGTGCATGGATATAGTAGAGGCACAAAATGTGGAAAGGCTTTAGAACCTTGAGCTTGTATGAAAGCTGAGGAGGGGTTTGTGTGGGATTTGGTAGGCTGTGGCTAGGGCTCACCATTCCCCACCCCGTAGGCTGTGGGTGTCTGCCCTGGGCTGGGTGCCCGAGGGGCTCATATGCTGCTGCAGAATGAGCTGTTCCTAAATGTGGGCACCAAGGACTTCCCAGATGGAGAGCTCCGAGGGCATGTGGCTGCCCTGCCTTACAGTGGGCACAGTGCCCGCCATGCTGGTGAGTGCTTCCAGGAGTCTATCTGTCCTTTGGTGTCTTCTAACCTGTGACTCAAGCATGTGAGGGATTGTGCCAAAGGGCTTGAGCCTGGTGTGTCTTTCTGTGTGCTGAGCCTCCAGATGCCATCTGGAGAAGGTGGGGAAGTACAGAGTGGCTTTACTGGTAGAACCATTCTGTTGTTACAGTGCAGGAGTCTAAAAGTTGTTGCCCACAGGCCCAGGGTATATGGTCAGTGTTTTCCAATTCATGGGGTCTGGGTTGGGGGTAAGGGGAATGCCGGCATTAAGAGTCTGCTCTGGTCACCTTCTCATCTGTCATCTCTCCTCTGTCTGGACCTAGCGCTACCTGTGCCCCTAGCAGGAGCCTTGGTGCTGCCCCCTGTGCGGAGCCAGGCAGCCGGGCATGCCTGGCTCTCTCTGGATAGCCACTGTCACCTGCACTATGAAGTGCTGCTGGCTGGGCTTGGTGGCTCAGAACAGGGCACCTTCACAGCCCACCTCCTTGGGCCTCCTGGAATGCCAGGACCCCGGCGGCTGCTGAAGGGATTCTATGGCCCAGAGGTAAGGACATGATGATGGGAGCCATCTTGGAAAACATCAACTCTTTAGCATGAAGAACTGTGTGTGTTTATGGCAGGGGGAGACAGAGGTCAGGCAGCCTGGTATGGCAGAGCTGACATGAGCTCAGGAGTCAGGCAGACTTGGGTATGAATCTGACTCAGCCACGTACTAGATATATCATCTCGTACAAGCGATATAGACTCTTTGAGGTAATCTGAATAAAGCACTTGCAGTAAAACAGCTTTTGTTATTCATTCTCCTCCCTGGTCCCTTCCTTGGTGGGATCCCTTGGATAATATGTAATATCTTGGACCTCCACAGGGGGTTGGAGTGGATGGACCAACTCTCAAAGGTGGGCAGGTTGGAGTGGATTAAACTCAGAAAGACCTGGTTTCTGAATGCCACACCATTGCTACTGGACATCACTACCCTGTTGTTGTTGTTATGTGCTGTTGAGTCAGACCCGACTCATAGCGACCCTTCCTTGGGTTTCCAAGGCAGTATCACTATGGAAGTAGATTGCCCAACCTTCCTTCCGAGGAGTGACTGGTGCGTTTGAACGATAAGCCTCTGGTTAGCAGTCAAGCGCCTTAGGCACTACACTACCAGAGCTCCTATCACTACCCTAGAGACCTAATTTAACCTGGGTCTCAGTTTCTTCATCTGTGAAGTGGTCACTGTGGGCCAGCCTTAAAGCGACTTATTCCTACTTGCACACAGGCCCAAGGTGTGGTGAAGGACCTGGAACCGGAGCTGCTGCAGCACTTGGCAGAGGGGACTGCCTCCCTGCTGATCACCACCAAGGGTAGCCCCCGAGGGGAGCTGCGAGGGCAGGTAGACGGGCAGTGTGGGTTGTGGTGACGGTGCAGAATTGGGCTGGCATTGTGTCCCCTTGGGCCATTCACATGCTTTCTTGGTGATCTGGGGTTGGTATTATCAAACTCCCTGGCTGATTGTGAGGATGAAGCCTGACAAGGTATATAAAAAGGTTGGCACACAACCATCCCATCACTGGCAACTGGATGATTGCTGTGGCTAACGGCATCCTCCCGGGGTGCCTGGCTGCTCAGAGGGTAGAGTAAAGGGTGGAGGTGTCTCAGGCTTCCAGGCTGGTCACTGCTGGTGGATACACGAGGGGAAGGCTTGGTGCCACCTCAACCAGCCTCTCCTTCCAGGTGCACATCGCCAACAGATGTGAAGTGGGTGGCTTGCGCTTGGCTGAGGCGGGGGCTGAAGGGGCACAGGCACCAGGAGCCCTGGATGTGGTGGAAGCCCTGCCTGCGCTGCCTGCTGTGCCCAGCCCGGAGGCCTCAACATCTGCCAAACCTGGTGGCCCCGGGTGGCCCCAGGACTCCAACTCATGCTTCTTTGAGGGGCAGCAGCGTCCCCATGGGGCTCGTTGGGCGCCCAACTATGACCCTCTCTGCTCACTCTGCACCTGTCAGGTAGGTGACTGGGGGAGGGTGGCAAAGGGGCCACTAAGGTCTGAAATCTGAGGCAAGAGGCCTGGGGACCCGAGTCAGTGCCCCTGCCTCCCCCTGCAGAGACGCACGGTGATTTGTGACCCTGTGGTGTGCCCGCCGCCCAGCTGCCCACGCCCAGTACAGGTCCCAGACCAGTGCTGCCCAGTGTGCCCAGGTGAATACCTAGCAGGGAAGGAGGAGATAGTGGAAGGGGACAGCCAGGCAGAGGATAAGGTCCCTAGGGAGGGGAGGAGGGGCAGTCATCCTCTGCCCTAGACATGCCTTTGGCTCTACAGAGAAACAAGATGTCAGAGACCGGCCGGGTCTGCCCAGGAGCCGGGACCCTGGAGAGGGTGAGTTGGAAGTGTGTGTGCAGGGGTGGAGGACCCAGAGCAGCTGTGGGGTGGGGCTGGAGGGGGAAAGGAAGGTGAGATGTGTGTGTGCAGCGGTGAGGGCTGAGGGGTACAGGTTCTAAGTGACACCTGACAGGCCTCATTAGTGTTATTGGCCCATGAGTGGCCCTGGGGCTATGTTAGTGTGGGGTTGGCCTGTGGTGCAAGCCTTGGTTGTGGGCCCAGCCAGTGAGCTCAGCACTAACTACAACTGGGCACTGTCCCCCACCAGGCTGCTATTTTGATGGTGACCGGAGCTGGCGGGCAGCGGGTACCCGGTGGCACCCCGTCGTGCCCCCCTTTGGCTTAATTAAGTGTGCTGTCTGCACCTGCAAGGTATGGCTGCTCAGTCTTCTCCAGGGCCATAACTCTGGTTGGGCCTATCTTAGCCTCCAACGGAGTTTGCAGAGATGGGGAGGGAGCTGTGGGGGGAAGAAAGCCCCTTTCTTGAGGGCTCAAGGATCAAAATAATACCAGAAAAGTCCCTTTGGGGGTCAGCTTCTTATAGGAAGAGGGTAAGGGTGACCTGGGAGAGTTCATACTCTGCTCTGTGTGACTGCAGGTATATTTCTGTATCACCCCGAGCCTCACTTTTCACTCCTATAACCAGAGATGAGAGCACCTACCTTGCAGAGTTACAACGAGGATTTGAGTTTAGGTATATAAATCACCAGCCCAGGGCTTCTGAGTAGAGAGTCGTGGATATATTATGCTTGAGATACAGAAAAGGAGTAGGAGGAAGCAGGAGGTATATATGTCCCCCTCCTTCCTGAAGCTCCTCACTCAATGGATCCTTACAGGGGGGCACCGGAGAGGTACACTGTGAGAAGGTGCAGTGTCCCCGGCTGGCCTGTGCCCATCCCGTCCGTGCCAACCCCACTGACTGCTGCAAACAGTGTCCAGGTGAGAGGGGTGGGTGCTGAGGCCTCATGGGTTAGATGAGGCCCTTCACTGCCTTGTCCTGGGTGAGAGGATGCATAGTGAAGGTGAGGGAGGTGGGCTGGAAGGGATTTCTCAGCTAATTGAGCACTTACTAGCTAGCTCCTAGCCTGGAGCCAGGGCTCTAACGAAGTGAAAATAATATGTATTATCAGTGGGATATGATGTGTTCCAATTCCCACTCCACCCATTCATTCATTCATTCATCCATCCATCTATTCACCCACCCATCCATCTATCCACCCATTCAAAGTTATCACCTATAGACTGCTGGAAACTACTAGATGCTGGAGAGTCAAAGACAAGTTAAACTCAGGTGACCCTCACAGAACTCACATCTGTTGACCTCTTCCTCTTTCTCTCCCTCCCTTCCTTCCAACAGTGGTGTCAGGGGCCCACCTCCATCTGGGGGACCCCATGCAAGCTGATGGGCCCCGGGGATGCCGTTTTGCAGGGCAGTGGTTTCCAGAGAGCCAGAGCTGGCACCCACTGGTGCCCCCCTTTGGGGAGATGAGCTGTATAACCTGCAGATGTGGGGTTAGTTGGGAGCATGGGGCTTGTATTAGGTGGGCATTTGGGGCTTGGCCCAGAGGGGGAGACCTTCCTAGGGAGAGCAGGCTCCTGGGGACAGTATCCCTTGAAGAGGCTGATGGCTACCATGTCCTAGTGTCTCTGAGGGATCCTTATCCTTTTCTTTGTGCTGCCCCAGGCAGGGGTGCCTCACTGTGAGCGGGACAACTGTTCACCCCCACTGTCCTGTGGCTCAGAGAAGGAAAGCCGATGCTGCTCACATTGCACACCCCGGAGATGTGAGTGAGGGCTGATTGGGAGGCCTGGGAAGGGCAGGGAGCACCTACTGTGTGCCAGGACCACCTACTGTGTGCCAGGATCCTGGCTGTCTGCTTCACAAACGCTGTCCCCTTCCACCCTTACCGCCACTCTGTGAGGCTGTTATTTGTTACACTTATTTAACAAAGGGTATTTCTAAAGCTCAGAGCAATCAAGCAACGACACTAAGATCACACAGCTGGTGTGCTTCTACAATTATGACCTTTCTGGGACCAGAACAGAAAGGCTCTGCTCTGCCTTCCTGCCTTTGCTCTCTTTCCTCCTTCCACTTTCACTCTCTTCTGTCTCCAGCAGCCCCAGAATCCAGGACTGTTCCAGTGTTGGAGAAAGAAGCTGAAGGCTCCTAGGGAGCAGCCAGAAGGCAGCATGACCAAGAGGACGGGGCCTGGGCTGGGGAAGGGGCAGTGCTGAGGACCCTGCATTCTTCTGTGGGAAACCCAGTGCCTTTGGCTCCTCTTCTCTGCCCCTTCTCCCTCCCCCACTACCTCTGGGAACCACAAGTCCACAAGGGGGAGGGGCAGCCCCTTTAGGCCAGACCAAGGCCATATCCACTCCTACTCTTGCCCTGTGTTCCTCAGGCCCGTCCCTCCCAGTTCTACCCTGGAAGCCCAACCCCTTTCCCTCTGTATATAATGTCACTGGCTTGTTGGGATTTTTAATTTATCCTCACTCAGCACCAAGGGTCCCCCCCACTCCATTCCTGCTGCCCCTAAGCTGAGCAGAGTCATTATTGGAGATTTTTGTATTTATTAAAATTTTTTTTTTTTTTTTTTTTTCAGTCTTTGGGCTTGTGATTGTTTCTTTGTGGCCAGGGACTAGAGTGGGCCCCAGTCAAGAAGGGTCTGAGAGCAGGAAATGAGAGAGAGGAGCTTCCCTCTGGTCTTTGGGGAGTGGGTAGGTCCCAGGAGAGGGAGCAGAATTGGGCAGTTGGCTGGCATGCCTGGATTCCTCAGAGGAGGTTGAGACTGTCCTTGAGATGAACTAGAGCCTCAAGAACACAAGCAACCTGATGCAGATTTAGACTCAAGTTTGCTTTCTTCTGGTCTTTCCGCATACTGGCATTTTTGCTGGCCCCGTGATTGAGGCTGCACTAAACAGAAACAAAAATGTCCTCAACTTTTGCCTTCTTCATCTAAAAGGAGGCAAAAAAACTTTCCTGTTACCTTCTTTCCTGGAAACTAATTGTGTTCTGACCAGTTCTAGGGCAAAACTATATCAGAGTGGTCTGGAATCAGCCCGGTTCTGCTCTTGGTTGAGTTTATTTTGAGACTGAGTAATGTGCAGAATAAGGCTCCTTGTCCCCATACCTGCCATCAGGAACTGGACATTCTTACAGCTTCACAGCCTACAAAGAAAAAAGGGCATGGAGACAGAGATCTAACAAATACATGAACTTACAGATCTATCTTTTGTATTAGTGATGGTGAACCAAGTCTGGAGTTCTGTGTTCTAGTAGGGTGTTTGTCATTAGTGCCATTGAGTCAATTTTTGACACGGAGTGACTGCAGGTGACAGTCTCCTAGGGTCTCCTCATAGGGTCTCCTAGGCTGTAATCTTTATAGTTGAAGTTGTCAGGAACCTCATTTTACTTGGATCCGCAATCAACACCCACGGAAGCAGCAGTCAAATCTTGCACTGGGCAAATCTACTGCAAAAGACCTCTTTCAAGTGTTAAGGAGCAAAGATGTCACTTTGAAGACTAAGATGTGCCTGACCCAAGCCACGGTATTTTCAATCATCTCATATGCATGTGAAAGCAGGACAACGAATAAGGAAGACTGAAGAAGAATTGATGCCTTTGAATTGTGGTGTTGGGGAAAATACTGAAAATACCATGGACTGACAGAAGAACCAACAAATTTGTCCTGGAAGAAGTGCAGCTGGAATGCCCTTTGGAAGCTAGAATGGCCAGACTTCATTTCACCTACTTTGGTCATGTGGTCAGAAGAGACCATACTCTGGAGAAGGATATCATGCTTGGTAAAGTAGAGGGTCAGTGCAAGAGGGGAAGACCCTCAACGAGATGGATTGACACAGTGGCTGTAATGATGGGCTCAAGCATAGCAAGTATCGTGAAATGGCACATGACTGGGCAGTGTTTCTTTCTGTTGCACACAGGGTCGCTATGAGTCAGAAAGGATGTGACGGCACCTAACAACAACAATCTTTATAGAAGCAAGTTGCCAGGTCTTTCTCCTGTGGAGCTGCTGGGTGGATTTGATTAGCAACATTTGGATAGCAACCAAGCACTTAACTGTTGCACTACCAGGACTCCTTTGGTAGGGTAGGAAAAGGGAAACCATCCACTTCTTACGTCCTGTTAAGCATGCTGTGAGTGGTTCAGAAGTTCTTGTTGTAGCCTCTTGAAGCATCGAGTTCCAGTTCTGCCCTTAACTTGCTGAGTTATTTAGCTTCCGTGAGCTCATTTCCTTATCTGTAAAAGAGATACCCTCCTCACAGGATTCAATCAGAAGTTGAATTATGCAGCTCAGTGCTTGGCACAGATTAGCTGGGAAAGACCTGTAATGGTGGTGGCCTTTCTAGAGCTGGTTTGGAATGAAGGGCAGGGAGAAACCTGGCGAGGAGGGTGGCACGCTTAGATCATGTTTGGCATGATATTCTGCTGAATGCCAGATTTGGTGGGAATAGGGCAGAGGGACCAGGTTGGGGATGAAGGGACAGAGTGAGGGTGGGGATAACCTGGCTATCAGTAGAGAATCAGGACGGCCAGATAGGGAAGAAAAGGCTGCATAGCTCAGTACGAACAAACTCAGGAACTGAGTACAGTACAGCACTGGGTGCAATGAGTTGGAGGTTTTGGCCCAGAAATGAACACTCTGACAGTATTGTCCTCTCTCATGGTGAGAGAATTTGGGGGTGGGGGATTTTGATCCTTCAATTTAGCATAAGTTTGTTACTGATGTCTCATTAGACTGAAAGGGCAGAGGCAGCGAGCAGGGAGATGGGTGTGTCATCCATGGTGTGGCCCAATGGGATCCATGAAGCAAGGCTTATCTCATGGATCCTGAGCTCCAGATCAGGCCTCAGTAGATTCCAGCTGAGCCAGTGAGTGAGCAGAACAACTAATGGATCCAGGCACAGCATTGTCTTCCATACACAAAGTCCTTGGAAGACCTTTTCCGTCACAGCTTTCACTCCATCCCAAGCTGCCAGTTCTGAGGGCCTGTTCAAGTCCCAGGGAAGTGGTACTCAGAAGTGTGACCCAGAAGTCCAGGCCCACACAGCCTCTGAGGACTTCACATCAGACTTCTTGGAAGCCCTGGCATGCAGAGTCCTCAAGAGGGCACCCCATCCATTTTCCTTTAGGCACTGAACAATTATCACAAAGCCCCTTCCCTTTTTAAGCAACCAACCAACTCCAAAACAAAACAAAAAAACTACTAAGGAGAGGCCTATTTTCCTGAGTCGAGTTATTTCAGTGTCTAAAATTAGTTACTGTTAGGATTTAAAATTCAATCTCTAACCTGGAGGTCAGGTCTTCTACATTTGTGAGGGTTTGGCTGGGTCTATGAGCTTCTCCAGGAGCTCTGGTAGCATAGTGCCTAAGGCACTTGACTGCTGACCAGAAGGCTGGCGGTTCAAACCCACCAGCCACTCCTTGGAAGGAAGGTTGGGCATTCCTACTTCCGTAGTGATACTGCCTCGGAAACCTAAGGAGGTGTCGCTATGAGTCGGGTCTGACTCAACGGCACATAACAACAACATCATCATGAGCTTCTCCAGCAGAAAGACACAAAAAGTAGTATATGGGGCTCTAATTGACTAGAAAAATGGAGGTGGTTCTGATGTATCTGTTTTTTGAAGAGAAAACTCCCTCATGGACAATCCTCTGCTTTGCCATGTTCTTCCTGTGAACCACCTTTCATGCACTTCACGTTGAAACCCTTTCCTACCTTTTATATGGACATAGGTACATGTTTGATTTTTTTTTTTAATTTTTTAAATTGTGATTTGGGTGAAAGTTTAAGGAGCAAATTCATTTTCCATACAACAGTTCATACACATTTGGTTTCATGATATTGATTGCAATTCCCATGGTATAACAGCTCTCTTCCCACTTCCTCTCTGTGTACTTTTTCCCTGTGTTCTTCTTTCCTATGCATTCCTGCCCTCTGAGCTCTCTCTCTGTGAAAATACTGCCCTTTTGATTTTCCATGATTGATTGTTCTAAGGAGTGTACCTACTTGATGTGAAGGTTTATCTTATATGCCTGTCTATTGGAAGCCACGGGAGTGAGTTCAATTCCAGTCCTGAAGGATGAGTAGGCACTGTAGTCTTGGGGGTTTCTCTATCAGAGCAGTAAGCCTGGTATTTTTTATTTTTTTTGTTATTTTGAGTTTCGTTCCACATTTTCTCCCATTCTATCCAGGATCTCTTGCACTAATCCCTTTCTGAGTGGTTGACGGTGGTAGCTGAGCACCATCTAATTCTTCTGGTCTCAGGGTCATTAGGCTGGGGCTGACATCGTTTACTAGTCCCTTGGACTGTTTCCATCCATCTTTGGTTTCCTTCCTTCCTCTTTGCTCTAGATGAGGAGAGACCAACTGTTGCATCTAGATGGCTTCTTGCAAACTTTTAAGACCCCAGTCACTACTCACCAAAGTAGGATGTAGAACAATATTTTTGTGTAGTTTGTTATGCCAATTGAGCTTGATGTCCCCCGTGACCATGGTCCCAAGCCCACAGGCCAAACAACTTGCTCCCTCAGGGTAGTTGGCCGTGGCTAAGAAGTTATCATAACTTTGCCCCCTGTTGCAACGCAACAAAACAACCACTGCTGTGGAGTTGGATCCGACTCATGGCGACCCCTCCTTGGGTTTCCGAGGCAGTATCACTATGGAAGTAGATTGGCCAACCTTCCTTTTGAGGAGTGGCTGGTGAGTTTGAACCGCCAGCCTTCTGCTTAGCAGTAAAATGCCTTAGGCACTACACCATTAGAGAAGCTTCCTGCCCCCTGTTAGTTATATTTATAGGGACATTCTTACAACACATGCAAATACGTATGTAGAAGTATTGTCTGCCAAACTTGTATATGGTCTTGGGTATATTCCCTTTTGCCTAGACATACCTGATCATTTAGCCCATCTACCTATGTACCTACCCATAGATTAATGTTGATTATTACTGATTATAGCTATGTTATGTATATAATCTCGGAAGGAAGGTTGGGCAATCTACTTCCGTAGTGATACTGCTTCGGAAACCCAAGGAGGGATCGCTATGAGTTGGGTCCGACTCGACGGCACATAACAACAACAACAACAACAACAACATGTATGTAGTAGTTAATTATATATGTTTATCTTTGTTGTCTGTACCTTTTGTGTGCTTCTCTGTGTCTTCCTTTACCTTAGTGCTATCGTGTTGGTCACTTGCTTTTGGTATATTGTCTTTCCCTTCACCCAAATCAATACTTGTCTCTTATCTATCTAGCAATTTTCCCTCCCCTCCCCCTTCATCCTTGGTAACCAACAAAGAAAGTTTCCTTCCATATATAAACCTTTCTTTGACTTGTTACAATAGTGGATTAATACAATATTTGTTCTTCTGTGATTGATTTATTTCACTCAGCATAAGCGGGTCCTCCAACTGCATCTACACAATCCATGGTGTTTCATGGATTCTACATTATTCTTTAGTGTTGTGTAGTATTCTGTTGTGTGTATGTATCATAGTTTGGTTATCCATTCCTCCATTGGTGGGTGGTGGGTACTTAGGTTGTTTCCATCTCTTTGGGATTGTGAATAGTGCTGTGATGTACATAGGTGTGCATATATATCTGTTCTTGTTCTGGCTCTCAGTTCTTTAGGATATATACCCAGTAATGGGATTGCTGGATCAAATGGTATTTCCATTTCCAACTTTTTAAGGAAATGCCATACCATTTATCATATGTATTTTGGGGATCTTTCACTGGGTGCATATTTGTTATGGTTATGTCCTCTTGTTCAGTTGTTCCTTTAATCATTGTATAATGTCCTTTCTTGTCTCTTTTGGTGGTTTTTGTCTGAAAGCCTATTTTATCAGAAATTAATATTGCCACTCCTGCTGTTTTTTGATTGTCATTGCTCAAGATATTTTTTCCCAACCTTTCTTTTTTTTTAAATGAATTTTATTGAAATATAATTTATGTACAGTGGCATACACAAAACTAAAGTGACATGGGTCAATACATTTTTTTTTTTTTCAGTGTTCCCTTCCCTCCAACCTTTGACTTTTAGTCTATTTTTGTCTTTGTGTCTAAGGTGAGTCTCTTGTAGACAGCATATTAATGGGTCATGTTTTCTTATCCAGTCACAACTCTCTGTCTCTTGATTGGTGCATTTAATCCATTTACATTCAGGGTAATTATTGATAAATATAAATTTATTGCTGTCATTTTGTTATGTGTTTTTTCATGGTGTTGCTGATTTTTTTGTTCCATATAATTTTCTGTGTGAGCTTTTTTTGCTTATGATTTTTTATCACTCATTTCATTGTTATTATTTTAATGTTTGCTAAATATTTGTGCCTCTCCTTTTTTTTTTATTTTGATGAGAGGATTTATTAATTTTCTTTGAGGTTCCCCTGATTTACAATTTTCTTCCCAAGTTTAGAACAGTCTGTTCGATCTCTCAATTGTCTTGACTTCCTCTCCATTTGGAAGTTCTGTGCCTACACTATTTATTGCTTCTTTTTGGTTTGTAGTTGTCCTCATTTAACAATTGATGTCTCTGGTTCTCTGTTTACAGTCTTGTAAGTTACTTTGGATACTCTATATCTGGGTTGGTTTCTGGGTTATGTCATCATGTGTCTTAATCATCAGTTGTCTGCTGTTGTTGGTTCTCTGTCTGAAGGGCTCCCTTTAGCATCTCTCATAAGGTTGGTCTGATTTTAATAAATTCCCTTAATTTCTGTTTATCTGGAAATGTCCTAATTTTGTCATCACATTTGATGACAATTTTGTTGGATATAATTCTTGGTTGGCAATTATTTTTCTTTCAGGGTTTTATATATGTCATCTCATTGCATTCTCACCTGCATGGTTTCTGCTGAGAAATCAGAGGTTAGTCTTATTGGTTGTCCTTTGTAGGTAACTTATTGTTTCTTCCTGTGGAGCTTTCAGGATTCTTTCTTTGTCTTTGGTTTTGATAAGTTTGATTATGATATGTCTGGGTGATTTTCTTTTGGGGTCTATCCTATTTCTGGCTCATTGAACTTCTTGAATGGGTATCTTCTCATCTTTCATCATATTAGGGAAGTTCATTTCCACAAAACCTTTGACAATTTTCTCTGTGGTTTTGTCTCTTCCTGTTCTGGAATTACAATTACGTGTGAGTTATTGCTATGATGGTGTCCCACATAAATTGTAGGCTTTCTTCATTTTGTTTTGATCTTTTTCTCTGATTGATCCCTTAGCAAAGTAGAATTGAGAGATTTATCTTCAATCTCACTAATTCTGTCTCGATTCTACTCCTTTGCCCTTTTAGCATGTTTCCTATTTCTGAAATCTTAGTATTAGTCTTCTGGATTTCTATTTGCTGTTTTAGTATGGTTTCTAATTTTTCATTTATTTTGTCACATTGTTCAAATATTGTTTTCCTAAATAGTCCTAGAGTTTTATCTGTGTTTTACTTAATTTTGTCAATGTTTCCCTTGATCTGTCTCTCAATCCATTGAAGGTACTTAAATATAATTCTTTTGAATTCCTTATTAGGCAGTTCCAATGCTGCTTCTTTCTTAGAGAATTTTTCTTGGGCTGTATCTTGGTCCCTTGTTTGTACTAGTTTATCTTGCTTCTTGCTATGAATTGGGATGGTTAATTTTCTGAGACATTGTGATGTCTTATTCATATTTAAGTGGTGATTGCATGTTGATGAGATTCAGCCAGGTTTTTTGTTTTTTACTTTATTTTTTCAATATATTTGAGTGACCACGGCTGGTGTGCTACTGTATTCATTAGTACTTAGGCCCTCACCACCCGTCTCCTGGTGGGTATGATGGAAGATGAGAATGCGTGCACATATCCCTGTTAGCGGTTCATGTGAAGCAGTTGAAGGTTAGTTGGGCTGGTATTGACTGCTGTCTGTTGTTGATCAGTTGGTGCAGAAGTAGGTGGTAGCCCTCACTTAGTGGGTGGGGCCGCAGGAGGTATAGGTGTTGTTGGGTCATGTGGGCACAATTGCTCTCTCCCGCATGGTAGGAAACCAAACACAACACCAAAAAAAAAAAAGAAACAAAAGAACAAAAAACACAAACACATAAACAAACAGCAACTGTGAAAAAAAAGAAGAAAAAGCAATAAATGAGAAGAAAAATAAACAAGGAAAAAAGGACAAAGAAAAAAAGAGAAAAAATCATATCTAGAGAGTGAAATGCAGCTGGGGACAGGATGTCTGGTCTCTGAAAAAGTTCCTGTCCCAAAAGGCAGCTGGGTGCAGGGTACCTACTCCCACACAAAGTTCTTGCTGTCCCAAAAGGAGGCTTGGTGTAGGGTTCTTGGTCCCAGCAAAAGTTCTTGCCAGCCCCAAATGCTGTTGGGAATGGGGAGGCTGATCTCAGAGTTAGTTCCTATCTACCCAGAAGGCAACTAGGGGCAGAATGCCTGATCTCAGATGAGTTCCTGCTGGTCCAGAAGCTGTCTGGGGACAGGGTTCCTGGACTGAAAAAAAGTTTCTGCCTGTCCAAAAGGTGATTAGGAGCAAGGCACTGGTTCCAGAGGTTGTTCCAGCCAGCTCACAAAGCATCTATGGGCAGGGCATCTAGTCTCAGACAAAATCCTGCTGCCTCAAAAGGTAACAGGCTCCTGTTTCCAGAAAAAAAAAGTTCCTGCCATCCCAAAAGCTGTAGGGTACCTAGTCCCAGAAAAAATTTCTATGACCCCAAGAGGTGTCTGGGAACAGAGTGCCTAGTGCTGGGATCAGTTCCTACATGCCCGGAAGGCAGCTGGTGGCAGGGCACCTGGAATAGGATGGAATTCCTGCCAATCTAGAAGGTGTGTGTGGGGGGTCAGTGTAGGGGATGGGCACACCTCCGTTCACTGAGAGGATGTGAGGTACAAGGGGAACAAGGGGAATATTACACCTTTCTAGTCATCAGCCACCAGTGTGGTTGCCTGTGCAGTCCTTGGCAAGTGGAGCCAATTCTTAAGTTGCTGCTCAGATCAGAATTCTACTTGCAAATATTCAAAATGGCCATGCCATTAGGCAGCCGACAGTCCACAGCTCCATTTGTCTCCTTATTTGCAGTTTTCATTCAGATTCTTCTATTAATAGGTATTTGGTCCACTTCTTTATCCTTCCCTTGGAATCTCAGGGTTCCAGGATTATCTTCTGTATCTGTTTCAATTGGTTTCTCATTTCTTTGTTGTAGAGAGTCTGTGTAGCTTGTTTGTGTATTCAGCCATCTTGCCAGAAGTCTTCATCAAATCTGTTCTTGAGATGGTCTCTAAATTCAGGTAGGATATACTCAGGGTCATATTTTGGCTCTTGTGGGCTGGGTTAAATTTTCTTCAGCTTCTGCTTGAACTTGCATATGAGTGATAGATGGTCTGTTCTGTAGTTGTCCGTGGCCTTTCTATCATCAAGGCTATATATTCCACCTATAAATTTTTCTTCATTTCCAAGTTTTGCATTCTAATGATCAGTAATTATCAATGAATCTTGATTGCATATTTGATCAATTTTGGACTGCAGAAACTGGTAAAACTTGTTTTTTGCCATTGTCTTCAGTGCAGCTTGGGCTTCTTCCTTCCATTCTATCAGTTGATCATAGGCTACCTCCTGAAATGTTTGAATGTTGGCCAATTCTTTTTGGTACAATGACTTTGTGTATTAATCCCATCTTGTTTTGATGATTTCTGTGTCCTTCAATGTTTTGGCCATAGAATACTCAGTACTGCAGCTTGGGGCTTGATTCCCCTCCCCCAATTCTTTCAGCTTGAGAAATGCTAAGTGTGTTCTTTCTTGATATTCTAACTCCAGGTCTTTGCACATTTCATTATAATACTTTACCTTGTCTTCTTGAGACACCCTTTAAAACCTTCTAGGCAGCATTTTTACTTCATCATATTTTCCAGTCACTTTAGCTACTCTATGCTCATGAGTAAGTTTTCTATTTTTTAAATGACTTCTTGCTTTCTTCATGTATGAGGTCCTTGATCTCATCCCACAACACGTTGGTCTTTCTTTGGTCATTATTGTTCAATGCATCAAATCTATTCTTGAGATAGTCTCTAAATTGAGGTGGGATATTCTCAAGCGCAAACTTTGGCTCTTGTGGACTTTTTTCATTTTCTTTAGCTTCAACTTGTACTTGCATGTGAGCAATTGATGGTCTGTTCTGCAGCTGGCCACTCACCTAGTTCTGACTGATACCAAGCTTTTTCATCATCTCCTTCCACAGATATAGTTAATTTGATTCCTCTATATTCCATCTCATGTGGTCCACGTGTATACCCACTGCCATCATGTTGTTTCCTACTCATAGTGACCCCCATAGGGTTTCCAAAGCTGTAAATTTTTATGGACACAGACTGCATCATCTTTCTCCCATAGAGCACCTGGTGGTTTTGAACCATGGACCTTTTGGTTAGCAGGTCCACATGTATAGGGGCCATGTATGTTGGTAAAAAAGGGTATTTGCAATGAATAAATCATTAGTCTTGCAAAATTTTATCGTATGATCTCTGGCATTGTTTCCATCACCACAGCCATATTTTCCAATTACTGATCCTTCTTCCTTGTTTCTAACTTTTGCATTCCAATCACCAGTAATTATTAATGCATCTTGTTTGAATGTTTGATCAATTTCAAATTGCAAAGTTTGTGAAAATCTTCAATTTCTTTATTTTTGGGATTAGTGGTTGGTGTGTAAATTTAAATAATAGTCATGTTAACTGGTTTTCCTTGTAGATATATAGATATTATCCTATCACTCCAGTGTTGTAGATCAGAATACATCTTGAAATGATAAATGTGACACCATTCCTCTTTAATTTGTCATTCCCAGCATAGTAGACCATATGTTTGTCTGATTCAAAATGGCTAACACCAGTCCATTTCAGCTCACTAATGGCTATGATATTAATCTTTATGCATTGCATTTAATTTTTTGACTACTCCCAATTTTCTTAAATTCATACTTTGTACATCCTATGTTCCAATTATTAATGAATGTTTGCAGATGTTTCTTCTAATTTTGAGTCATGCCACATCAGCAAATGAAGGTCCCAAAAGCTTTACTTCATCCACGTCATTAAGGTCAACTCCACTTTGAGGAGACAGCTCTCCGTTAGTCATATTTTGAGGATTTTCCAGTCTGAGGGGCTCCTCTTCCAGCAGTAGATCAGATGGTGTTCTGCTGCTATTCATAAGGTTTTTACTGGCCATTTTTTTCAGAAGTATATTGCCATCTCCTCCTTTCTAGTCAGTCTTAGTCTGGAAGCTTCACTGAAACCTGTCCACCAAGGGTCACCTATGTATAGTCCCACCTAATTATTTTGCAGGAGTCACAAGACCACAGTGTGGAAGGCTATATAAAGTAAGTTCATTCCACTGCAGATATTTATTATTTTCTTAGCAACTTGTAAGATTTTAAGATAGTGTCATCTTTCTGGAGTTAATTCACCTCCTTTAAAAAACAGCTTATTTGAGATATATTTAATATACCATATAACTCACCCCTTTTTATTGGTGATCAAGTCATGTAGTGGTTGTTGTCAGTTGCTGGCAAATGACTAGATTCTGACTTGTGGTCATCCAATGTGTGCACAGTAGAACTATGCTCCATGGGGTTTTCAAAGCCGTGACCTTTCAGACGCAGATCACCAGGCTTGTTTCTAGATGATTTTGGGTGGATTTAAATTGCCAACCTTTCAGTTAATAGTTGCATCAACACCCACTGCTGTGGAGTCTATTTCAACTTAGAGTGATCCTTTAGGACTGAGTAGAAGGGCTATATAGGATTTCCAAATTTTTAATCTTCTAAACCAAACTGCCACCTCTTTATCTAGTGGAGTGGTTCATGGATTTGAACTGGTGATCTTTTGGTTAGCAGCTGAGCACTTAGCCACTGTACCACAAGGGATACTAAATTCACCCCTTTTTAAATGTGTATAGTTTGAAAATGTGAAGTTCAGTGATTTTTAATATATCCACAGTTGTGTAACTATTATGACAATCTGATTTTAGAAAAATTTAAGCACCTCTAAAAGAAACCATATACTACTTATTAACAGTCACTCCCCATTTCTTCCTCCCTCCATCCCCTAGCAACCACTAATCTTCTTTCTGTCTCTGAATTGACCTATCTGGAAATTTCACATAAATGGAATCATATAATATGTAGTCTTTTCTTGTTTGGCTTTTTTCACTTAGAATAATGTTTTCAAGGTTCATTCATGTTGTAGCATTTTTCAGAAATTCATGCTTTTTTACGGCTGAATAATATTCCACTGTATAGACAGATAAGGAACTCTGGTGGCATAGACAGATAAGGAACTCTGGATAAGGCATTTGGCTGCTAACCAAAAGGTCAGTGATTCAAACCCACCAGCAGCTCCATAGAAGGAACATGGGGCAATCTACTTCCGCAAAGATTTACAGCCTTGGAAACCCAATGGGGGGCATTATGAATTGGAATTGACTCAATGGTAATGAGTTTTTTTTTTTTTTTTTTTTTTTTTTTTTTTTTTTTTTTTTTTTTTTTTTTTTTTTTTTATTTTTTTTTTTTTTTTTTATTTTTTTTTTTTAGTATAGATAGATCACATTCGGTTTTTATATTCATCTGTTAATAGACATTTGGGTTATTTCCATTTTCCCATTTCTACTGTGAATAGTGCTATTATGAACTTTTGTGAACAAGTTTTTGTGTGTACATATGCTTCATTTCTCTTGGGTATATACCTAGGAAAGGAATTGCTGGGCTTATGGTAGCTCTATGTTCAGCATTTTAAGGAACTTCCAAATTGTGTTCTAAAGTAGCTACACCATTTATATTCTCCTCCACCTCCAAGTAATGTGAGTGTTTAAATTTATCTGCATCCTAGTAGACACCTGTTACTATTTGTCTATTTTAGTAATCTTAGTGGGTTTGACCACCACTTTTCAGTCAGTTTGTTGCACTGTGGGGCCTTGCATGTTCCTATGAGGCTGGAGGCTATGCCACCAGTATATTAAATGCCTGCAGGGTCACCCATGGTGGACAGGTTTCAGCAGAGCTTCCGGACTAAGACAGACTTGGAAGAAGGAAGGGGCCATCCATTCCTCAAAGAATTGGCCATGGCAAATCTTATAAATAACAGTGAAACACTGTCTGAGCTATTACTGGGAAACTTTATGAATAGCCCTGAAACACTGTCCCATATAGTGCCTGAAGATGAACCCCCTCAGGTTGGAAGGCACTCAGAATACTACTGAGGAAGAAATGCTTCCTCAAAGTAGAGTCAACCTTAATGATGTGGATGAAGTAAAGCTTTTGGGACCTCCATTTGCTAATATGGCATGACTCAAAATGGGAAGAAACAGCTGCAAACATCCATTAATAATTGGAATATGGAATATATGAAATATGAATCTAGAAAAATTGGAAGTTGTCAGAAATGAAATGGAACATATGAAAATTGATAACCTAGGCATTAGTGAGCTGAAATGGACCAGTTTTGGCCATTTTGAATTAGACAACCATATGATCTACTATGCTGGAAATGACATATTGAAGAGGAATGGCATGGCATTCATTGTCACAAAGAGTTCTTCAAGATCTATCTTGAAGTACAATGCTGTCAGTGACAGGATAATATCCATACACCTACAAGGAAGACCAGTTAATACTACTGTTATTCAAATTTACGCATCAACCACCAAAGCCAAAGACAGAGAAACTGAAGATTTTTTACCAACTTCTGCAGTCTGAAATTGACCAAACGTGCAATCAACATGTGTTGATTATTACTGGTGACTGGAACACAAAAGTTGGAAACAAAGAAGAATCACCAGTAGTTGGAGAATATGGCCTCGGTGATAGAAATGATGCTGGAGATTGCATGATAGAATTTTGCAAGACCAATGAATTATTCATTGCAAATACCCTTTTTCAACAACATAATCATTGGCTATACACATGGACTTCACCAGAAGAAATGCACAGGAATCAGATCAACTATATCTATGGAAAGAGGTGATGGAGAAGCTCAATATCTTCAGCCAAAACAAGGCCAGGAGGTGACTGTAGAACAAACTGTTAGTTATTCATATGCAAGTTCAAGCTGAAGCTGAAGAAAATGAATAAGCCCATGAGAGCCAAAATATGACTGTGATTATATTCCACCTGAGTTTAGAGACCATCTAAAGAATAGATTTGACTCACTGAACACCAATGATTGAAAATCAGATGAATTGTGGGATGACATCAAGAACATTATACATGAAGAAAGCAAAAGGTCATTTAAAAGACAAGAAAGAAAGAAAAGACCAAAATGGATGTCAGAAGAGACTTTGAAACTTGCTCTTGAATGGAGAGTAGCTAAAGCAAATGGAAGGAATGATGAGATAAGAGAACTGAACAGAAGATTTCAAAGATCAGCTTGAGAAGACAAAATCAATTATTATAGCAAAATGTGCAAAGCCCTGGAGTTAGAACACCAAAAGAGAAGAACACTTTCAGCATTTCTCAAGCTGAAAGAACTGAAGAAAAAATTCAATTCTTGAGCTGGAATACTGAAAGATTCTATGGGCAAAATACTGAATGATGCAGGAAACATTAAAAGAAGATGGAAGGAATACTCTGAGTCACTGTATCAGAAAGAATTGGTCGATGTCCATCCATTTCAGGAGATAGCATATGATCAAGAACTGATGGTACTGAAGGAAGAAGTCAAAGCTGCACTGAAGGAATTGGTAAAAGCAAGGCTCCAGGAATTGATGGAATACCCATTGAGATGTTTCAAAAAATGGATGCTGTGCTGGAGGCACTTGCTTGTCTATGCCAAGAAATTTGGAAGACAGCTACCTGGCCAACTGACTGGAAGAGATCTATGTTTGTACCCATTCCAAAGAAAGGTGATCCCACAGAATGTGGAAATTATGGAACACTATCATTAATATCACACACAAGTAAAATCTTGCTGAAGATAATTCAAAAACAGTTGGAACAGTATATTGACAGGGAACTTCCAGACATGCAAGCTGGACTCAGAAGAGGATGTGGAAGGAGGGAATATCATTGCTGATGTCAGATGGATCTTGGCTGAAAGCAAAGAATACGAGAAAGGTGTTTACTTGTGTTTTATTGACTGTGCAAAAGCATTTGATTGTGTGGATCATAACAAATTATGGATAATATTGCAAAGAATAGGAATTCCAGAACACTTAATTGTGCTCCTGACAAACCTGTACATGGACTAAGAGGCTGTTGTTTGAACAGAACAAGAGGGTATTGCATGGTTTAAAATCCGGAAGGGAGTGTGTCAGGGTTGTATCTTTTAACCATACTTATTCAATCTGTATACTGAGCAAATAATCCAAGAAGATGGAGTATATGAAGAAGAGCATGGCATCAGGATTGGAGAAGACTCATTAACAACCTGCGATGTGCAGACAACACAATGTTGCTTGCTGAAAGTGAAGATGACTTGAAGCACTTACTGATGAAGATTAAAGACTACAGTTTGCAGTATGGGTTACACCTCAACATAAAGAAAATGAAAATCCTCATAATTGGGCCAATAAGCAGCATCATGATAAATGAAGAAAAGAGTGAAGTTGTCAAAGATTTCATATTGCTTGGTTTCACAATCAACACCAGTGGAAACAGCAATCAAGAAATTAGATGACATATTGCATTGAGCAAATCTGCCTCAAAAGACCTCTTTAAAGTACTGGAGAGCAAAGATATCTCTTTAAAGACTGAGGTGAGCCTAACTCAAGCTATGGTATTTTTAATCACCTCATATGCATGTGAAAGCTGGACAATGAATATGGAAGGGTGAAGAAGAGTTGATGCCTTTGGATTGTGGTGTTGGTGAAGAATACCATGGACTGCCAGAAGAATGAACAAGTCTGTCTTAGAAGTACAGCTGGAATGTTCCTTGCAAGCGAGAATGGCCAGACTTCATCTCATCTACTTTAGTCATGTTGTCAGAAGGGACCATTCCCTGGAGAAGGGTTATCATGCTTGGTAAAGTGGAGGGTCAGTGGAAAAGGGGAAGGCCCTCAATGAGATAGACTGACACAGTGGCTGCAACGATGGGCTCAGGTATAGCAAGTATTCTGAGGCTGGCACAGGACTAGGCAGTGTTTCGTTCTGTTGTACACAGGGTCACTGTGAGTTGGAGCTGACTTGTCCAGGGGTACAGAAATAGTAAGTAGTGGCTGGAATTTAGTCAGGATGGTGTGTTAGATGCTGGAACTCAGTGTAAATAGCTTATGCTCTGAGATCAAATGGACTCAGACAGTTTTAAATCTGACTTTCCTGTGTGACTTTGCTAAAATTACTGTGCCTCTCTGAGGTTCCGTAATGAGGTGCCAACAGCTACACCCCTGGGACCTGGAGGATCTAACGAGAAACTGGTAAAAAGGACCTCCCAGCCCCAGACCTCTGTCTGCCTGGAAACCCCTGATCTGTTTCCACCTCTCCTCATGGCATTATGGGCAGCTGAAGACCAAGGACAGAGCTGGTCACAAGTAAAGCTAAAGGACCATGATTCTGCCTTGGGAGGACAGAGATCTGAGCACAAAGGAACACAGGAGAACACAATGGTGTCATTAGGAATGGCCTGGAGACTCCCCACACCAGGGAGAAGCAAGTGAATATGTTAAAAATGGCTTTAGTCATACCAAGTGTTGCAATAACCAATTCACCCAAAGTGAGTTCACAAATGGCCAATTCACCAAATCCCTCAGTGTATTTTCATGTGTCAGTCTGCCTGGCCCCAGCCCCTGCCCTGTTCCTACTCTGGGTCCTGCCCTTGCAGAACCTCTATCTCCATCTGTGAACTGTCTGTTCTTGACCCAGTTTAGGGATTTGTGTGATAGCCTCATGGGGTATACATATCTGCACAAAGAGAGAAAGCAGTAGACAGAATTTCATGGAAAGCTGACCCGTTGCATTCAAAATGACCAAAAAACCAAACCAGTTGCTGTAGAGTTGATTCTGACTCATGGTGATCCCATGTGTTACAGAGTAGAACTAAAAAAAAAAAGAAAAAAACAAAAACAAAAAACAAACTCACTGCCAACAAATCGAATCTGACTCACAATGACCCAGTAGATTGCCCAACCTTCCTTCCAAGGAGTGGCTGGGGGGTTTGAACCGCCAGCCTTCTGGTTAGCAGTCAAGTACCTTAGGCATTACACCACCAGAGCTCCTCAGAATAGAACTGCTCCGTAGGATTTTCAAGGCTGTGACCTTCTGGAAGCAGATCACCAGGCCTTCCTTTTGAGGTGTTTCTGGGTGAGTTTGAACTGCCAAACTTTTGGTTAGTAGCAGAGTGCTTAACCATTTGCACTACTCAGGGAACTCCTTTTTAAAATGAGAGAGAAGGCAAAACACTGGAACTTTGAAAAAATTCTCAGTAATTCAGAGAATCTGGCAAATTGGCAAACCATGAAAGATTTTCAGCAAATTGACTATAGCCACCAGTGGGGCCTGTCTTAGGCTGGGTTCTCTAGAGAAGCAAAACTAGGGAAGTAGGGATAGTGAGAGAGAGAGAGAGAGAGAGAGAGAGAGAGAGAGAGAGAGAGAGAGATGATAGAGCTGTAGAAGCTGACAAGTTCCAAGTCTGTGGGTTAGACATCATGCTGTAAGCTTGTCCCGACTTATGTAGCTGAAGGGGCTGACAAACCCAAGATCAGTAGGTTAGATGGCAGAGTCTTGGCTCACAGGGTGCAAAGGCAACAATCCCCAAATCAGCAGGCAAAATGGCAAGCCACTGGTTCAAATCCAGATGATGATGAGCCAGATGCTGGGTCCAGAATGAGCAAAAAGCCAAATATGTTTGCCAGCAAGTCCATATATACATTGGCAGCAGCCCACACCCCTGAGGAAACTCCCTTTCAACTAATTGGCTGCTCACAGCAGATTTCATCATGGAGGTGATCATATCCTATCAGTTCTCATCATGGGGCAATGACTACATCATAATTGCCAGGACACTGAGAATCATGGCCCAGCTAAGTTGACACACAACCTTAACTATCACAAGGCCCCAGCTTCTAAGCTAATGGGTGTTGGATAAGCCTGGAGGTTGTCCTGTCATCATGTAGGCAGCAGAGGTTCGCCATTGGAAGTTGTTTTCTGGTGAGTCAGGGCTTCAGTCATCCCTTCTACAGAGTTCAGCTGCTTGGCTGGGTTGGCTCAGTGGGACTCCTTGTGGGATTCCTGCTCCGGGGTTCTTCCTTCTCTTTTGGAGTCTCCATGCCACACACTGCTGTGGTCCCTGGTCCTACTGCATAACAGAAACTCCTCACCCTCTCATTTGTGCAGTGGAACAAGCAGGGCCACAGGTGGAGGTCGCAGGTGCCAGAGGAAGGGGTGAGGAGGAGAGCTTCCTGACGAGAGTGTCACACTTAGTACTTCTCTATGCAAGGGGTGGATGGCTGCTGTCTGGGGGATGGGAAAATAATGCCGCTAAGGACAGCAGCTGGTGGATCTCATGAGCTCAGCATAGCTGATGAAGCACACATGAGCTGCAGCAGGTGGCCCTGGCTGTGGCTTTCCACACTAGTGACAAGAACACCCTGGGGATGTGTGTGCATAGCCTGCTGTTGCTGCCTGTCTTTCTGTTGGCCTTGGTGCTCACCATGGGGGTCTGGGCCCCTGACAGTCCTCACTCTGGGTGGAGGTGAGGGAAGGTGAGAGAAAGCCGGGGCAGGGCTTTTTAAGGTATTAAGAGGGAGTGTTAGTGTGTGTGTGGCTGATACGTATCATGCGTGAGACACAGGAGCATCCACACTGTGTTTGCCATGTACCCTCATGTATGCTTGAATGTGAAGTTTTCCGTTTGCCTCATTTCTCTGCTTCATTCTCTCCTTAATGAATATAAAAAAGTGAAGAATTTGTTCTTTAAAACCCAAGCCTCTCTCAGTCTTTTCTGCCTTCTAAGTAGGTAGCAGTAGAGGCATATTCTTTTCACTGGTCTGCAGGGAAGGGTGAGATGGGAGGATAGCAAGCAGCAGTGGTTGTAGAGAAAGGAGGCCCAGGAAAAACACCCCACAGAGTAGTAGCGGAAGGCCTTTCATTGTATACTATTTCTCTTACAGGGGCAGTGGTGATTGAGTGGTAAAATTCTTGCCTTCCCTTTGGGAGACCTAGGTTCGACCCTCCAGCCAATGCATCTCAAGTGCAGCCATCATTCATCCATCAGTCGAGGCTTGCATGTTGCTATCATGCCGAACAGGTTTCAGCAGAGCTTCTGGACTACTAAGGCAGACTAGAAAGAACGGCTTGGAAATGTACTTCCAAAAATCAGCTAATGAAAACTCTGTGATGGAACAAAACTCAAAATCATAAAAAAGACCAGGCTTACTGGTCTGGTAGAGACTGGTGAAACCCCTGAGACTATGGCCCCTACTCACCTTCGGGCCTGGAATTGAACTCATTCCCCTGGCTTCCAGGAAAACAATGGACAGGCCTACAAAGTGGAACTTTACACCAGGCATGTACACTCCTTAGAACAATTGAACAATCATGGGAGATCAGAAGGGTAGTATTTGCACAGGGAGATAGCTCAGGGGACAGGAATGCATAGGAAAGAAGGACACAGGGAAAAGGTAACCACAGGGAGGAAGTGGGAAGAGAGCTGTTACATTATGGGGATTGCAATCAATGTCATGAAACAAAATGTGTATGAACTGTTGAATGGAAAATGAATTTGCTCTGTAAACTTTCACCCACATCACAATAAAAAACAAACAAACAAACAAAACCCTATGAGTCACACAGGATGAGCTAGGGACTGACTTCACTGCAAACAACAACAACTTTACAAGTAATTAATCACTTTTGAAGAGGCAATAAAACCACCAGTTGCCAGTGAGTTGATTCTGACTCATGATGATCCCATGTGTCACAGAATAGAACTCTACTCCATAGGGTTTTTTTTTTTTT
>NW_006921619.1:6660415-6691995 GCF_000298275.1 Orycteropus afer afer
AAGTTTGGTTATCCATTCCTCAGTTGTTGGACATCTAGGTTGTTTCCATAGGGTTTTCAATGGCTCTGATCTTTGAAAAGCAGATTGCCAGGGCTTTCTTCTGAGGTACCTCTGGGTAGATTTAAAGCACCAGCTTTTCAGTCAGCAGCCCAGTGTTTAACCATTCACACCACCCAGGGACTCATTACATACAAAAAATACAAAATCATATGTAGGGAATAGTATTTTCCCATCTCTCACATCCCTCAGTCATCCAGGTTCCCACCCCAGAATTACACAGAGTTAATAATTCCTTACACGTAAGAAAGCCTTTCAAGAACAAAGAAGTCTAAGATCCCAGTTTAAGTTGCTTGCATTGTTGTGATATAGTGCAGTGCTTTTCAAACTTTGATGGGTATAGGAACCATCTGCAGGTCTTGTTTAAACACAGATTCTGAAGGTGTAGGCTGGCTTCTTAGTTATCTAGTGCTGCTATACAGAAATACCACTTGAGTAGCTTTAACAAACAGAAATTTATTTCCTCACAGTTTGGAAGGCTAGAAGTCAGAAACTAGGGCACCAACTCTAGGGGAAAGCTTTCCTTTTCTGTCTGTTCTGGAGGAAGGTCCTTGTCTCTTCAGGTTTTGCTCTTTGGTGACTGTGGTGGTGTTGTTGTGTGCCATCAAGTCAGACCCAACTCATAGCAACCCCTCCTTGGGTTTCCGAGGTGGTATCACTATGGAAGTAGGTTGTCCAACCTTCCTTCTGAGGAGTGGCTGGTGGGTTTGAACTGCCAGCCTCCTGGTTAGCAGTCAAGTGCCTTGGGCACTATGCTACTAGAGCTCCTGGTGATTGTGGTAGTTAAGGTTATGTGCCAACTGGCTGGGCCTGCTTTTCAGTGGCTGGGCAGCTGGATGTAGTTATTCCCCATGATGAGACTGGTAATCAACTCCATGGTGGAATCTACTGTGAGCAGCTGAGTAGCTGCCTTAGGGGTGTAGTCTGCTTTCAGTATATAAGAAGAAGGCTTGAGAAAGATCTCTTGAGGTTTTGGGCACATCTGGGTCCTGCATTTGGCTGAGTCTTCATCTCACCAGCCTGCCGTGTTGTCTGCCGATCTTGAGATTGTTTTTGTACTTGGACTACTGGTCTGCCGTGTTGCTTGATAATCTTGGGACTGTGCCATTTTACTTGTTGATCTTGGGTTTGTCAGCCTTAGCAGCCAGCAGCTGTCTGAGAAGCCTCCAGCTTCAGTGGGCAAGAGGCAGAGTTGAAGCCCAAGTCCAGGGGCTTTCACCCACTGTCTCGAGCTGGCACTTTGAACTCAGACTTCTGGCCTCCTAAACTGTAAGAGAATAAATCCCTGTTTGTTCAAGTCAGCCACTTGTGATATTTTCTGTTAGAGTGGCACTAGGAACTGAAATAATGATCTTCACGTGTCATGGTATCTATCTTCCTCCATCACTGCTCGCTGGCTTGCTAGCTTGTTGAATCTCTTCCATCTCTCAAAAGAGATAGATTTAAGCCACACCTTACACTAATACTGTCTCATTAATGTAATTAAGAAAACCCATTCCCAAATGGGATTATTACCACAGGTTATAGGATTAGGATTTAGGACACATTTCTGGGGGACACAATTCAATCCATGACAGATGAGATCTGAGATTCTACATTGCTGACACACTCCCAGGTGATGCTGATGTTGTTGGTCCGGGAACACAGTGTGAGCAGCAAGGTTGCAGACATTCCGCTCTTCTACATTTTCTGCAAAATCTGCCATATCACCAATGCCTCATGTTTATTCACCCAATATTCTTTGAGCATTTCCTTTGTGTCAAGTACTGGTTTAGATGCTAGTGTTTTAATAATGAATAAACCTGACAAAAATCCCTGCTGGTGTGGAGTTTACAATCTCGTGGGGGAAGATAGTCACAAGCATAATAAATGAGTCAACTATATAGTGTGCCAGAAGAAGATGATGCTATGGAAAAAAAAAAAACCACAGAGCAGGAGAAACCAAACTAGGAATTCAAGGGGAAGAGGATCTGGGCATGAGGGCATTTTTTTTTTTTTTTTTTTAAAGATGGTAAAAAAATACTCAAGTGAGGTAGCATCTGAATAAAGACTTGAAGGGAAGGAGGGAATGAGCCATGGAGATATGCAAGAACTTCAAAAAACCACAAAAAACAAACATGATTGGACTAAGTTCCATATCAGCAGAGAAGAGGGAAAGAGAGCTGCTATGACTGTGAGATGCATGTAAAATTAATAGGTTAATAGAGATCAGAATTCAGAGTGACAGGGGATTAGAGACCCCTGGAATATTGAAGAAAGAATTGGACCTCCCAAAAGAACAGGAGAGGAAGCCTTAACTCAATGGTATTTAAATCTCAAAGGACATTGTACCTCATCTAACGTTTGGATTGATACTATATAAAGAAATATGACTAGAGTAAGATTTAAAGAAATATTTGCTACCTAGTACAATTAGGAGCTCTGGTAGCATAGTGCCTAAGGTACTTAACTGCTAAGCAGAAAGCTGGCGGTTCAAACCCATCAGCCACTCCTCGGAAGGAAGGTTGGGTAAACTACTTCCGTAGTGATACTGCCTCAGAAACCCAAGGAGGGGTCGCTATGAGTTGGGTGGACTCAACAGCACATAACAACAACAGTACAATTAGGTCACATACACTAATGTGTCAGTTATGTCTGTATGAGTTTACTGATAAGATAAAAACCACCCACGCTTTGTATGTGTGGAAAAGGAGGAAGAAGGGAGGAGATTCTATTCACGGACTGGGAAGAGACCCTATAGCAAAATCTTTACCAAAGAAGAGGTTGCATGTCAAGCATATATTTTGTGGTCAGAAATATTGCCCTAGGCCAAAACGCCACACGAAGCATAAAGGGGTTTGCAGATTGGTAGACAATGCAGGTTGTAGTTTGATAATCTTAACTGAAGGCCACCTAAAGAAGCATCATGCTAGAAAATACAAATAGCCCTCTGGAAATTTTGGGGTGATGGATTAATGTGAAAGAAGGGGAGCAAGGGAAAGATGGGGAGCGATAGCTAGTTAATACTCCAGGAAGGGCAAAATTCAGATGTTACGAGATGAAAGATGCCTCATTCTGCCCCAGCAGCTCCAGCAACTGGAAGCAGGGCGCTGAGCTTCCTGTCCCAGGGGAACAGGGCGCCAACCTGGAGAGAGGCCCAGCACCTCTCCTTCCTACAGGCCCACCCTGAGGTCCCTGGAGGTCTAAATCAGATTTACTTTCAGGACAAATCCCTTTTCTCCCCTTGGCAAAAACATCTCTGCACCTGCTGGCTGATGCCTGAAATTCCTTTAATAGATTTTTCCTTCTGGAACTGGAAGACGAGAATTTAAAAATGCTAATGACTGCTTATGATATTAAATCATCTGCTAAAGTAAAATCTGCCAATCAACAAATGCAAATGAATATCGTCAGATTTTGCTCCTTTTTAACAAGGGACACATCAGAGATAGGGTGAATGATGGGTTGCTGAAAGGTGAGGAGGTGGGAACTTCATAGCCAAGCCTACAGGCTGGGAGGCAGGGAAATTAGCAAAGGAGGGGCAATTTACCTTTGAAGGCTCGGCAGAGCAATAGTTGCTGCATGGGGAGGAATTTCTGTCCTGGACAGCTGTGCACTCACCCAGCTTAGCGGGAACTCGGCCACTCAGACATATGATTCACATCAACTGTGTTTTTCAAGAGTTTTAGAAGCTTTTTTTTTTTAAAAAAAACAAAAAAACAAGGCTGACGTTGTTATGAAGGAACTTTTTTCTCATAGGTTCCAACCGAGGTTGTACTTTACGGTGCATTTCCAGGGAACATCTTCAGAAGGAGCCTTTTTGTTTTGTTTTGTTTTCCTCCAGAGATAGATGAGTGGGGAGACTTTCTGACAGAGGTAAAATAGTGTTTTATTTTTTTTCTGATCATAAATATAATGATTCTTCATTGGAGAAGTTTAGGAAAATAGAACAGTTTTTAAAAAATGGAGAAATGTTAATTATTTAATAAAATGAAAACTGCAAGTCAGAAATAATTCTTATTTATCTTTGATTTTTTTCCCCTTTTTTTCTGAAAATTAACATACTGTGGTTTATTTCCAACTTTCAGATGGCATTTCTAGTGAAGAAGCTTTTTTTAAGTATAAAAATGCTTGAAATAGAAAACTTGGTACAACAAACAAAAACAAGAAAAGCATAGCGAATATAAAGTTTTTTGAAGTATTTTCTTCTTCCTGTGTGTTTTGTTGAGTTTACCCTATGTTTACAACTTCATATTTCTCTTTTTGCTTAGCCTTATTATCACACATATCATATAAGCTTTTTCCCCATGGATTGTTGTAATCTTAGGAGAGACAATGCCAGGTGGCTGCTGTTTTTCCACATCTGGATGAACACATCACGGAGACTGGAGACAATCCCGGCAGCCTGGGTGCCATCTTGGTCCAGCGGGTGAAAGGCAGGGTATATGCTTGGCTGACAGTGCCTTGGATAAACAAGAAAAGCAACTACAATCAGGAGCAGTGGGAGCTATCAGGGAGCTGGAAAGTGTTATTTCCTAAGAGGTGGCAGCAAAGGGAGTCAGATGTGACTCCGGAAGAGGAGGGGCCACTCCCCCTGAGATCAGTCAAAAGCTCCTCCAAAGCTGGACTCACTCTCTCCACATAGCTGTGGTTACCTTAATAGTTTGCAACGTTTGTATTCATTTTGGTTGCCAAGAAGACTCAGCTGACTGGATTTGGTTGGGCTCAACAGATGACATTTTGTGAGAAGAAAGGAGACAGGGAGACAGTGAGGGGGAAAATTTGAGGAGCAAGAAAACCTTTTCTGCTAGTGACTTTTTTGGTCATTTGACCTCCATTGCCTCAGTTTACTTGCTTGTGAAAACTTCCCAGAAATATGGTGAGTCTTGGATTGGCAGCAATTTAGTATAGTCATTTGAATCCAACTCTGAAACTTGTTAGCTGTGTGATCTTAGGCAAGTCCTTTGACACATCTGAACTTCAGTTTTCTGTAAAATGGTAATAATAATTACCATTAATAATAATTGTAAGGACTCTAGAAATGTATGTAAAGAGCTTGGGAAGTAGATTCTACTCAATAACATCACTATGATTAAGTCTGATAATGAGGGTGAGAATCACTAGGGAAGTGTAAAGTGTTATGCACACCCATGAAAGTGTGAGGCAGTTATAGGGTGGAGGAAACTGAGAGCTCAGGTCTTCATTATGTGATGGGTTAAGATTATTACTCTGAGCATGAGCACAGATTTTCCACCTTCTGGACCTGTCAAGAGTGCAAAATTGCCTATTGGCTGAATTAATCCCTATTTCCTTTACTATCCCAGAGAGGAAGTGTACTTTCTTGCCTGGGATGAGGCTAAGTCAGTCAACCTAATCAAGTGCTGACAGAGGCTGGTGCAGGGGTGAAGGCTCTAGGGCTGTGGGTGGTGGCAGAGGTTTTGGTCCTGTGTGGTAGTGGGATGTTGAGGAGAACTGTGCAGAGGCATATGTAGGATGAGAGGGAAGTGGATACATAGCTAAGTGATTCTAACATGTTGCTGTGGACTGTTTTTGGGTTCTCTTTAAAATTTCTCAAGAAATGAGTAAAACATGGAATTCCTTTTTTAAGTGCTTTTGGCTGTCAAACTGTGCATCTTTTGTTCTTGTTATGTATCTAAAATCCTTTCATTCTATTATGTTGTTTTTATAAGCTGCATTGAGCCACCTCTAACTTTGGTGACCTATGTACAACAGAATGAAACTTTGCCTGGCATTGCTTCATCCTCACAATTGCCGGCATGTTCAAGTCTATTACTGCAGCTGTTGTGCCAGGCCACTTCATGGAGTGTCTCCCACACACTTGTTGGCCCTCTACCCTACCAAACAGGATCTCTTCCTTTTTGAATAGTTTCAAATACAGCCATGCATTGCTTAACATGCACGATACACTCTGTGGAAATAGGACGCTATGTGATTTGGATTTTGTGTGAACGTGCCTAAACCATGAGCTATAGCATTCACTGATTTTCCACCTTTATGTTGTTTAATAACCTTTACTTCACTTCCAGATCAATACAACTCCTTTGTCTCTTGCTGCCAGAATCACTAGTACTGGTTTTAGTGCATTTAGAAGCCATGATATACTTCATGGCAATATTTTCCAAAGAACATTAAACAGAGAGACACCACTACAACACTCAAGACATGTGATACATGAGAGTGGATGATGCTGCCTGCAATAGAAGATTACACTGTTATATAGTAAACATTTCATTTGGAAATAGGAAAAATTCACATTAAAATAACCATAGAAAGTACAGAACAGTACATACAGAAGCCAGTAACATAGGTGTTTATTATGACTTTCAAGACATATATATTATGGGTTATATATGTACTGTACCATTATATGTCTGGCAGTACAATAGCTTTGTATATGAAAGCATGAGATACATGTGTTGTGTGCAGGAAGCTGTTGCATTCCCTACCTCCCATTATCTGATCAAGATTTCTGAACTTTATTATAACCTCACGGGATCATGGACCAATATGCAGTCAGACCTTACCCAAATGGACGTTATAGGGCACATGACTGTCTAAGAATCAGCACAAAGCTCATTCTTATGAGGCAGAGGTCAAATATATCCCAGATTTCCAGATTCTCCAAGCTGCTCTACTACTCCATCTCTGACACTGACCATTCCCCATCCCCTCAGCACACTTCCCTTCCCTGTTTGGCAATTCATTGCAACGTCACACAGAACTCATACACTGTACTTACGGTTAAGAGGCTTATTAGGGAAGTAACAGGATACATACAACTCAGATCAGGATCAGTAGGCTGTAACTTGGGATCAGGATGAGAAGCATGTAGGCAAAGTCTGAAAGGCTCCTCTAAAGTGCAAAGCATATGCCTCCCTTCTTCATGCAGGACAGCTCTCTCAGTGGGGCCAACAAGCAGGTCCTTCTCTGGGCTGTGCACACCCCCTCAGCTGTGCAGGCTTTCTCTCAGCCCCATCAGGACAGGCCTCTTCTTGGGCATGCATACCCCCTCTCAGCCAAGTAAGTCTCTCTGCCTTCAGCTTCCCTGCCATCAGCCTTGCCACTCCTAACTGATCTGAATCATAGCCAGTTGTAGCAGCTTTGTTGTCTAAGCTACATTCTTAGCAACAATTTTCTGCCATCACCTCCAACCCTGTCACAAGGCCCCTTCTTGACTTGTCACTGCTGACTCTGTCACAGGGCCCCTTGTGGGCCTGTTGCTGCCAACTCAGCTGCTGGGGCCTTTCCAGGCCTGTCATCACTGGCTCTGATACAGGGCTCTTCTGGGCCTCTTGCTGTCTTCAGCGTTAAGCCTTTGACCTGTATTACAGATCTTTTAGGAGATTCTTCACCTTTGCTCTCTCTGCTTTTTGTTTTCTTTTTCTCTTCTCACCTTTCTTGCCTTTTCTCTTTTCCTTTTGTTCTGGAACCTCTGTAGGGTTGGCTGCATATATGAGCAAACTCCTTGTCAATTTCAAGGCATGGTCCTCCCAGCAGGGCCACAAACTGACCAATCCCCTCAGTGGACCATAGCCACTTCATTTGCATAGTCTATGGTCACTTCATTTGCATGTTGCTGTTGTTAGGTGTTGTTGAGTCAGCTCTGACTCATAGTGACACTATGTACAACAGAACAAAACACTGCCTAGCCATGCACCATCCTCACATTCTTTGTTATTTGCATAGTTTATAGTATATTGACCAATCCAGTTAAGATAACATAGACCAGTCCCAGGGCAGGCTGCAGGCCAGGGCTAGACAAAAAGTTTCAAATCATCAAGTTGTTTATAACTTACTAGGAAATGTCACTCAACCTGGACAAAAGTAACAAACCCTGCAGAGTAGAAAACTAGGGCAAAGGAAACTCCTCAGGTGTTAGAGGAAAATTTCTCAAGATATACTTCCAAAGAACAAAGGCAAAAGTGCACATCAAGGAACATGATTCACCATACCTCCTGTAGTGCTGATTTCTCCTGATGACACGTCTAAAGCAGGCGATTCAGGCAGTGTTCTGTTACGAACCATAATGTTTACAATAGCTAGTTTTTGGAAGTAGATCATCAGGTCTTTCTTCCTAGTCTGTCTTAGTTTGGAAGTTTCTCTGAAAGCTGTCCACTATGGGTGATGCTAGTGGTTTTGAAATACCAGTGATATCACTTCCAGTGTCATAAAACACTCAAGCTACCAGAGAATGACCGACTGACAGATAGGTGGAAGTTCCATCTATAAGTTGTTGTTGCATGCCATTGAGTCAATTCTAACTCATACTGGCCCTATAGGACAGAGTAGAGTTGCCCCATAGAGTTTCCTAGGCTGAAAACTTTGTGAGAACAGATTGCTAGTCTTTTCTCCATGGAGCTGCTGGTGGGTTCGAACTGTTGACTTTTTGGTTAACAGCTGAATGCTTAACCATTGTGCCACTAGGGAGCCTTCATTCTAGTAGAGTCCTCCCTTTATTTCATGGCATTCATTTGTTGGAGAAACTGGATTATTTGTTTCTAGAGAACTATCCACATTCTAGATTTACCTATTACTTCCCCATAGTGACATTTAATTGGTTTCTATATCCTCCATTTTCCTGTAAATTGAAAGTTAAATAGAGAGGCATGTTTCAGAGAGTGCTCTGTGTTCCCACTAGATCATATCAGGAGGCACATAAAGTACTTCTTAAACATAAACTCTCTTTGAGGTATCTGTGTTTATTAGGATTAGAGTTCTTGAGGAAGGATTTCATGGGAAAGGAACAGGGCCAAGAAGTAACTTCCAGTGGCTGCTGCGCTCCTCCAGGTTCCTGGCTGTGTCCCCTATCCACCCAAGCATCCCTTGGCTCTCTTGGATCCCTTGGATCCCTTGGTCCAGAGCTCTGAGATGAAGCTTCAGGCCCCTGAGAGGTTTGGGAGCTCATACAGTGAAGCTGGGAGGCTCTGAACCTTGGACAGTTGGACAGAAGGACAAAGAAAAGGGTGGGAAGAGAAGGTCTGGTACCTTTCTGTGGGCTTTGTACATAGCTGATGCTCAGGCAATGTTTGTTTATAGTGATGTTTATAGTGATGTTTGTTTATATGGATGAAGGGAGGAAAGAAAAAGAAAGATGTTATAGACAATGCCAAATGGTGGTAAGGATGCAGAGCAACTAGAACCCTCATGCACTGCTGGTAGGAATGAAAAATGGTAAATCAAAAATAGTTTGATCGTTTCTCAGAAAGTTAAATATACACTTTTCATACAATGCAATAATTCCACTCCTAGATATTTACCTCATGAAACGAAAACTTATGTTCCACAAAAACCTACCTGTGAATGTTTTTTGGCAGTTTTATTAATAACTGTCAACAACCAGGAAAAACTGAAATGTTTTTCAACAGGTAATGGAGGAACACACTGTGGTAAATCCAGGCAATAGAATGACACTCTTAAGCAATGAAAAGTAGTGAACTATTGATACATACAACTGCATGGATGAACTTCACATTCATTATGGTGGGTGGAAGAAGTCAGACTCAAAAGACTATATACTATATAATTTTATTCATATGACATTCTGGAAAAGGCAAAACAATATGGGTAGAAAAGAAATCAGTGGTTGCCAGAAACTGGGGCTACGGGAGAGGCTGACTACCCAGGAGCAGAGGGCAATTTTTCTGGGTGATGGAACTGTTCTGTATCTTGACTGTAGTGGTGTTTACACAATCAGTTTATACAGCTGTATGTATTTGTGAAGTCATAGAACTGTACATTAAAGAATTAATTTTATTATATGTAAATTATATTAATGAAAAATGGGGGAAAAATGGTGATGCAGTGATTATTTGTCATTTTGAGGCTGCCAATCAAATCACTTGATCCCATTTACTCTCGATCACCTATCTCCACTCAGAGACATCTCCATAAGTGGTGTGCCCACCTTCCATTGAGTAAGCCAAAAGGGCCTCTTCTTGTTCTCCCTGAGTGGGAGAGTGAGTTAGGCCCAACCAATTGGATGCCCTCTCCTGGGATTTTGAATCTTGAGAACAAATAAACAAAGATTTTAGCATAATTGCAAGTAATTATTTCATTGTATCAACAGCAGCAACACATGGACAGATGGTTCCTATGCTATGACCTTTGCATTCTTCTTAATGCTCTCAGAGATGTACCTGCTTCCCTCCTTCTAGGATAACTACCAATTCCTACTCTCTTATAAGCCTAGGGTTAGTATTTGCAACTCAAGAAACTTGACTGATACAAATGGGATGAGAGCAAGTAGAAATGGGGAGAAAGAATAGCAGACGAGATGAGGAAACAAGAATGAGAAAAGGAGGGTAAAGACAAGAAAAGAAAGACATGAATCCAGGGAAAGCCTCCTCCCCGCTTAGGGAGGCTGCTAATCAATATGACAGAGGATGTGGCATTTAGCCCTGATGTTGCTGCATGCGGGCAGTGTTATCTGGCTCACCCACCATCAGGTTTTGAGGAGGTACTGGCATGCTCGGTGGCTTGTTATGGCAAGTGTATTCATTTGCTCATTCCATTCTTTCTGGCCTTGGGTTAGAGGGATGCAGTGAATAACAACAGCTATCATTTATAGGAATTTCAGACACTTAATTGTGCTCATGAGGAACCTGTACATAGACTAAGAGGCAGTTGTTTGAACAGAACAAGGGTGTATTGCGTGGTTTAAAATCAGGAAAGGTGTGCATCAGTACTGTATCCTTCCACCATACTTATTCTGCTGAGCAACTGAGAAACTGGACTATATGAAGAAGGACGTGACATCAGGTTTGGAGGAAGACACTTTAACAAACTGCCATATGCAAATGACTCAACCTTTCTTGCTGAGAGTGAAGAGTTCTTGAAGTACTTACTGATGAAGATCAAAGATGACAGTTTTCAATGTGAATTACACCTCAACACAAAGAAAACAAAAATCTTCACAACTGGACCAATAAGCAACATCATGATAAATGGAGAGAATGTTGAAGTAGTCAAGGATTTCAGTTTATTTGAATCCACAATCAAATGTCCATGGAAGCAGCAGTCAAGAAATCAAATGATGTATTGCACTGGGCAAATTTGCTGCAGAAGACCTCTTTAAAATGTTAGAAAGCAAAGATGTCACTTTGAGGACTAAGGTTGCCTGACCCAAGCCGTGGTATTTCCAATTGCCTCATATGCATGTGAAGCTGTACAGTGAATAAGAAAGATCAAAGAAGAGTTGATGGTTTTGAGTTGTGTGTTGGTGAACAGCATTGAATGTACTGGGGACTGTCAGAAGAGCTAACAACTAGATCTTGGAAGAAGTACAGTCAGAATGCTTTTTGGGAAGCAAGGATAGTGAGAACTTCATCTCATGTACTTTGGACATGCTATCGGGAGAGACCAGTCCCTGAGAAGGACATCATGCTTGGTAAAGTAGAGGGTCAGTGAAAAAGAAGCTCCTTTAATGAGATGGACTGGCACAGTGGCTGCAACAATAGCATCAATTGTGGTAACAATGGTGGGGATGGCACAGGGCTGTGCCGTGTTTCATTCTGTTGTGCATGGGTTATTATAAGTTGAAAACGACTCTAGGGTACCTAAGACAACAACTATAATCATTTATTAAGTCCCTGCCCTGTGCCATGCATTCTTAATTTCATCCACATTACCCTAGGGTAGGTAGTATTGTTCTGACTTTATAGAAGGGGAAAATGAGGCTTAGAGAGATGGATAAGGCATGCAAAGACACCACTAGTAAGTGACTGAGTTAGGATTTGAATGCAATGTGGGACTGACTCATGGAACCTGGATTCCAGGGATCATTTCAGCTTTGAGGAATGAGACAGGCTGCCTGTCCACGTGGAGATGATGGTGCTTACTCTTCCCAAACCCTAGAGCTCCTTATCTCCTGCCTCCTGATCTCTGGGGCTCATGTTCCTCCTACTTCACTTTAGCTTTTGTAGGGGAAAGTGTAGGAGCTCTGGTAGCATAGTGGCTAAGACACTTGCCTGCTAACCAGATGGCTGGTGGTTCAAACCCGCCAGCCACTCCTCGGAAGGAAGGTTGGGCAATCCTACTTCCGTAGTGATACTGCCTCGGAAACCCAAGGAGGGGTCGCTATGAGTCGGGGCTGACTCGACGGCACATAACAACAACAACAACAGGGGAAAGTGTATGTGTATGTCCCACAGCAGAGTTGCTTGACTTCTTAATGGTGGTTCTCCCCACCTCCCCAGTTTTACTCTACACCTTCTTGGATGAGACATTCCCCCTTCCTTCATCATCGCCATTATGACCATATTTTGAATATTTTTCCATGTGCCAAGCACTATGATAAGAGCTTAGAGTTTGTATTAGCATCCCATCCCATTTTGCAGATGAGAAAAACAAGATAGATGGAAGTAAAGTAGTTGTTCTAAGTAATGTAGCTGAGTAGGTTGCTCGTGATAAACTTCACCTTCTTTAACTTCAGATCTTTGCATTCAAGGAAGGAGATGGGTTTGGAGAATTCAAGAGCAGCCTCACAGGGCACCTCGATTTCCACCACTCTCCCTGATGTTCACACTGGGGTGCTGAGCCTGGCCCACTTCCTCACTCACTGTGATTTATTTCCTGGGGCCCCAGTTGCCACCCCGTTATGGACTGGCATTGGATCTCTTCATCACCCACTGATCCACCTGTGCATTACCACTGCCTGTACCTGTGTGAACCTCTAATGTGATTAGACCTCAAGTTATTTTCCATGAGGCTCCTGGGTGCATGCAAATAAAAAAACCAAAAAAAAAAAAAACCCCCAAAAAAACCCATACTCACTGCCGTGGAGTCATTTCTGACTCATAGCGACCCCTCCTTGGGTTTCTGAGGCGGTATCACTACAGAAGTAGATTGCTCAACCTTCCTTCTGAGGAGTGGCTGGTGGGTTTGAACCGTCAGCCTTCTGGTTAGCAGTCAAATGCCTTAGGCACTATGCCACCAAAAGTAGAAATGTTAATCATGATCGCTGAACATCAGGGTTCTTGCTGAAACAGTTTTGTTGCTTTCTTCACAATTTTGTTATGTCCATATTTAGTCCTTGTACACTTAAAGTAAATGTTGTTCATTTCCGTGAGTCAGTTCCAACTTTGGGGACCCCATGTGTGCAGAGTAGCTCCACAGGGTTTTTGAGGCTGTGACCTTTCAGAAACAGATCACCAGGTCAGCCTTCTGCGGCTCCTCTATGTGGGTTCAAACCATTAACCTTTTGGCTAGGAGTCTAGTGCTTAACTGTTGGCACCACCCAGGGACTCTTAAAATAAATGTAACTTGGGACAAATTTAAAAAGCTTAGGAGAAAACGAAAATTACCTATCATTTCAATACCCAGAAATAACTACTGTTAAGGTTTTGGTATAAATTGGTAAATATTTTTTCAAAATTGTTATAGATATACATGACTGGGGCTGTCTTGCTCTTTTGGTCATCAATATCAGAAATCATGCCCAGCTAGATTAGTCAAAAAAGAAAATACACTCTAAACTTTCACCCAAATCACAACAAAAATTTAGAAAAGGGGTAAAGAAAATACATTGGGAGGATGATAGGGATTTGCAGAAATACTAGGGACACGGCCTTCTGAGGATGGAACCAGGAGTTAGGAAACTGAAACCTATGTCTGGAGCCAGGCATTGCTCTCTCTGCTTCTGGATAGGACTAGGGTAAATGCACTTTATGAGTGCTCATCATGCTTTCCCAGCCCCACTTCTTCGAGTTCCTTTGGAGACTCCTTTCCCAGTCCATGTGGTACTAGAGGGATTGTTAATCTCAGAGCTTCCATCCCCTCCTCCCTCCCTCAGTGCACACAGACAGCTAGGGGAGGGTGTGCCCATCACATCACATTGTTTTCTGCCCCAACTATTAGCTCAGTGTCAGTCAGAGTCTTCCTCGGGGCAAATCATAAGCATGAGGCTATTACACTGAAGGAGGTGCATTCTGGGACTTCTAAAGGTCTTCACGCAGTAGGGTGGGAAAAGAACTGGACCCAAGCAGAGTCAGGAGGTAAAGAAAGAGAAAGTGCTTAGATCCAGCTGGGCCTCCAGCAGTACCAACACCTCTTCTTTACTTCATAAGTTGGTGAGCCAACATCATCTCTTTTCTGCCCAAGCTGGTTTGATCTGGGTTTCTGTCACTTGTTTCGGAATGAGTCCTGACTAGTGCCACTTAGCTCATTTGTTACAGTCCCCTCTTTTGGATGCAGGTCTTTGATGCTTTTCCAAAGCACAGGGTGGTGTGCCCACAACCCTGGAGTATATGCAAACTCAGCCCCAGCCATGCTCAGAGACTTTCTGGATGTACTTGAGCCCCAGTTCCTGAAGAAGGAATTTGGCCAGAGAATGAATGGAGTTATGTAGGAAACCTATAGTTGCCAGGGAGCCACCTCTGTGGGGGTGTGGGTATGTAGGTGGGTGGAGGAATTCACTGATGAATTTACAGTTAAAGAACCAGCCAGGTATACCCTGAGGTATTTCCTAGGGACCAAAGTGTACATGTGGGATGAGTGCATTTTTGTGTGGGCAGCAGTGGTACAGGTGCACCAATTCTTGGTTTCTCTTGCCCTGAAGATACCAGGACCTGACTTTCGCTATAGGTCCCCTGTCTCATGTTTCCTATGCTGGGCCCTTTTGCTGATTTCCTGGTTTCCTCCTCTACTCTCTCTACTCTGATCAAGGCTCTGCCCAGTATAGAACTTGCCTTCTGGGTTCTTGGTGTCTAGTCAGGTAGACCTGACATGTACATAAAATCCTCATGACTCTGGCGGGGAGTAATGAGGACAACACCTAGGGTCCATAGAGACCAGTGAGGGAGACATACTCCCAGCTAGAGACTCAGTGCAGACCTCATGGAGGAAGTACCATTTGATCTGACCCTTGGAGGATCCCTCTGGAAAAAAACAAAAACAAAACCAAAAAAACACCCAAATCAAATCTGTTGCTGTCAAGTTGATTCTAACTCATGACAACCCCATGTGTTATAGAGTAGAACCGTTCCGTAGAATTTTTATCTGGTGGTGTAGTGCCTAAGGCATTTGACTGCTAACCAGAAGGCTGGTGGTTCAAATCCACCAGCTACTCCTCGGAGGGAAGATTCAGCAATCTGCTTCTGTAGAGATACCTCCTTGGAAACCCAAGGAGGGGTTGCTATGAGTTGGAAATGACTCGACAGCAGTGAGTTTGATTTGGACTTTTTTTTTTTTTTTTTTAATAGTTTTTATGGAAGTAGATTGCTTGACATCCAGTGTGGCACCGAGTGAGTTTGAACTGCCAACTTTTAGGTTAGTAGCTGAGAGCAGACCATTTCCGCCAGCCAGGGACCTGGAGGATCCCTAAGACTTCCCCCAACTCTTCTGAAGGCTTTCAAGACAAGCTCTACAACACCGGGGCCCTTTCCCACTGATGCTCTTTTTTGCCTCAGTGGATACGGTGATGCCATCCTGTCTTGGAATGAGGACAGGCATGAATGAGATCACCTTTCTCACTCAGTTGTGGTCCCTTCAGCTATTCTTCCCATTGGTCCCTTCAGCTATTCTTCCCACTGTGGAAGTCAGGGGTGCACTCAACATGGAAAGAGACCATGTGTTAAGAATTCAGTGATCGTGGCCTAAAAAGTTCTAGAGAAGACATAGGTGAAGAAGTTGTTCTATGCATGTGCTAAAAAACTCTGAATGGTAAATTTAACATACAGCAGAAATAAATTATTGCTCATATTTCCCTGTATACTCTGGATAAGACCTGCATTTGTGGTCATCATCAAGGATTCACAGTCACAGTCTTTGAGAGAATCCTGGAAGCTGGTCCTCAGCGGCTATACGGTGGGTGATGCAGCGTCCTGAGCAATGATGTGGCTGACATTAAATAATCAGTATTAGGGAACTGCAGAGGCAAGAGGGCCTACATGATTTCACAATAAATAGGGTCTGAAGGAGTTCTCATGGTGTAGTGGCTAAGGCATTTAGCTGCTAACCAAAAGGTTGGTGGTTTGAACCCACTAACTGCTTTGTAGAAGAAAGATGAGGTAGTCTGCCTCCATAAAGATTTACAGGCTTGGAAACCCAACAGAGGACATTCAGTGTGACATTCCAGAGTTGGAATTGGCTTGACGGCAGTGAGTGAAAGAGTTCAAAGAGCCATTGTGTTGTGAGTAATAAGAGCCTTGCTGCCCTTTTTCTTGCAGTGGGAGATATGAAGTTAGCAGGAACAGCTAACTCATTTGACCATGAAGAGCAAGAAAAGATGGTTCCTGGACTGAACAGGAGAGATGGTGCCTGCACACTATGGAGGGTCTTCAGGTTCACTGACCAGACAATAAGCAAACATCCAAGTACCTCCTTGATCAGTCACTATACCTGATGTGGGCCCAGAATATTGTAAAACATTTTAAAATAAAATTGTTTATGTAGATAGGAGCTCCACAAAAAAGTATTTACCCAGGGCTCTAAATAGTCTAGGAGCAGCCTTGTCTTGAGAAGTGCTTGGGAGATTCCAATCTCTACCTCTCTCCCACCTCTATGGCCAAACCCATCCCTTGTGGTCCCTGCTTTCTCCTGGGACTGAAGGTCCAGGATCCTGTGCCTGTGTGCTTGCGTGGCTCTAGGTACCAGGTGGGACTTTGGGAACAAGAGATATGTCTAATGGCATAAAAGACCTGACAGAAAGCATGTGGACCAACCTCTTTTAAGACCAGGTGAACAGCCCTAGACAGATGCCCAAATCAGAAAACAGGGCATGGTCCTGGGCTCCTCCCATCCCCCACTCCAGCCAGTGCAGCCTCCTCCGGAACTCTTCAGACTTTCCTTGTCCCATCACCTCTCTCCTGGACCACGTGACAGTCCCTGACCTCCCTCCTTACTCCCACTCCCCAGCTCCTTCCCTCTAGTTGATTTTCTTATTCCAATTTGGTTTTATTTTTATGACACTTTTATATGCATCTAGTTTAAAGGGTCAAATAACTCAACAGAATGTTTTACTACAAGCAGCAGGTTCTGCCCTTTCCTCCTCCACTTTTCTTTCCCCCATTTTCTTCTCCCCAGAAACAACCACTTTTAATTCACAAAACTGATTGCTTTCTTATTAAACTGTGAGTGTGTGTGTGAGTGCGTGTGACTTGGTGTGTGAGGTGTATGTGAGTGTATGAATGTGAGTGTGAATGTATGAGAGTGTTGTGAGAGTGAGCAAGTGTGAGTGTGAGAGTGAGTGTGAATGTGTAAGTGTATGTGTGGAAGAGTGTATGTGTGTGTGTGTGAAGCTGTGTGGTGTGTGTATGGGAGTGCTGCATTGCAAGCATCTCTACCGGATTGGTTGGGCTGGGAGTCTCATGAGGAGCACAGAAAACAAATCTCTTTTTGGTCTGGTAGAGTTCCTGCGGGTGGCTCTTCCAGTGTCCTGACTGGTGGTTGGGACCCTGGCTGCCAGTGTTTGGGGGAGATCCTGGGGAAGAAGCTGAGGATGGAGCGTGTCTCAACACTCAGCATGTGGCCTTCATTTCATCCCTTGTGCACAGTGTGGTTCCCCTGCGCTCAACTGCCTTGGTCACCAGTTCAGAGACTCTCACTTTTGTCCTTTCAGAAGGGAAAAAACCCTCCAGTCTCTTGTCAGAATGAGGGAGGGAATGGGGAGATCAACTCTCAAACTTGCGGGTTTTGGCTCCACCTTCACCGCCTCCCCTGCTTTCAGAGATAAGTGGTGTCATCAATTCCGGAACCATTTGGCGGTCCTGGGATGTAAGTAGGATTTGTTCTTTGCTTTTCCCATTGCTGGTTCAGGATAAGCTTTCTTGGTTCTGCTACATTGATTTCCACTTGTCTAGCTGCTTTCCAGCTTCCAAAATGTTGCTCTTGACCCCTTTCTTGTTCTTTTCTTCCTTATGGGTTTTTAAATCTTTTTGAAAAATAAAGACTCCAGGGATCATGGAGATGAACGTGTGTGCTCAGTTTGCCACCTTTAAATCATCACAGAGATATTTGATATCTGACCATGTCTCCCTCCTGTTCAAAATATTTGCATGTTTCCCTAATGATGGCAGAGTAGCAAATAGAAATCTTGTGCATAATCTGCCCCAAATCAGGACTTACTCTCTTTATGGACAGAGTGTACTTGATCCTGTTGATTTCAATGAAACAGAATTTTTCAAAAGCTATTTGTCTCTATTAAATGCCAATAAACAGTGCTGAGAGGTCACCTGTATCAATTTCAGCCCCTTGTGGGCTAAGCAGTCCTGAGCCCTGGGCTGGCATTCCTGGCTCAGGTTGGAGCTGAATGGTGGTGGTGGTGGTGGTGGTGGGGTATGTGTGTGTGTGTTCACATCTGTGCCTCACAGCTCTGAGCCTTCAGGAGGAATTTCCCGTTTATGTTGCCAGCAGCTAGAAGGCAGGCTCTTTTCGTATTCTTTCTGGGGCAAAAATTGTAGCCAATGATGAAATTTATTCAATCTCCCTCACTACTAAATCGCTTTGGACCACAAATATGCTTGGCCTAAGTAATCCTCTTAAACCTAAACCAAAGCGACGGGCTTTTCCCTAGTTGGATTTAAAAAAAAAAAAAAAAAAACCAAACCCACTGCTATTGAGTTTCTGAGGCGGTAAATCTTTCCAGAAGTAGATTGCCTGGTCTTCCTTCTCCGTAGTGGCTGGTTGGTTTGGACTGTTAGGCATATGGTTAACAGTCAAGTGCCTTAGGCACTGTGCCACCAGAGCTCCTTCTGTACGGATTGTTGTTGTTGTTATGTGCCGTCAAGTCAGACCTGATTCATAGCGACCCCTCCTTGGGTTTCCAAGGCAGTATCACTATGGAAGTAGATTGCCCCATCTTCCTTCCGAGGACTGGCTGGTGGGTTTGAACCACCAACCTTCTGGTTAGCAGTCAAGTGCTACAGATTAGGGAGATGAATATCCATAGAGAGTTGGCAGGATCACCCAAAAGGCAGGGGTTATCAAGTGTTTTCTCTTCTCCTTAAGGGTAACATGAAGGAATTGTCACGATAAGTGGAGTTCCCTTTGGTAGCTCTTGCTCAAGAAGGGATGTATTTTATTTATTTATTTATTGCCATACCAAAGAAAAATGCACGCATGGGTGACTCCTCTGGAGTGTTAGGATCCATGGGGTGATTTTGCTGGGAACTGCACACAAAAGGCAATAAAGATTCATCATTTTGTTTTTCCTGCATACTTGTCCCTCTTCCCTCAAGCAAAACACATTGGCTTTCCAATTCAACTATGCAAAAGCACTCATACTTACCAGGCAATGGCCTGCTTTCTCTTACATAAGGTTTTGCACAGTTTGTTTTCTCCAACTGGAATGCCCACTCTGCTTTTGCACTCCACATAGGTTGACTTACTTGATGTCTTCAAACATGCCAGTCACATTCCCATTCCAGAGCTTTTGCATTGGCTATTCTATCTGCCTAGAACGTTCTTCCTCCACATATGCACAGTGCTTACCTCTCATTTCTTTCAAGCCTCCGCTCAAACCTTACCTCTTTGATAATCATGTCAATGTCCTCCACCAAACACTGCCAGGAACACACTTGTAGTTGAATAAATTGGGCTTATTGTTTGTTACTTATTGCACTGGGAAAATCTGCTGCAAAAGACCTCTTTAAAGTATTAAAGAGCAAAGATGTCACTTTGAAGACTGAGGTGAGCCTAACCCAAGCCATGGGGTTTTCAATTGCCTCATATGCCTGTGGAAGCTGGACAATGAATAAGGAAGACTGAAGAAGAGTTGATGGTTTTGAGTTGTGGTGTTGGTGAAGAATACTGAAAGTCCCATGGACTGCCAGGAGAACTAACAAATCTGTCCTGGAGAAGTGCAGCCAGAATGCTCCTTGGAAGCAAGAATGACCAGATTTCATCTCACGTACTTTGGTCATGTTGTCAGAAAGGACCATCCCTGGAAATGGATATTGTGCTTGGTAAAGTGGAAGGTCACCAAAAAAGGCGAAGACCCTCAACAAGATGGATTGACACAGAGGCTGCAACTATGGGCTTAGTATAGCAAGGACTGTGAGGCTGGTGCAGGACTGGGCAGTGTTTTGTTCTGTTGTACATGGGATCACTATGAGTTGGAGCCGCCTTGACAGCACCTAACAACAACAATGTTGCTTGTTACAATGAGGGAGAATGTGTATCATGGGGAACTGTGGACATCTGAGTAAGACGGTGCTAGAAAGGACTTGTGGGATTCAGACTTGTTCTTGTCTAGGTCCATCGTGGTCACAGAGTGGCCTTGTCTGATGCTGCCTTCAGTGAAATTGTTTATGTTCAATAGGAGAACACCAAGCCCAGCTGAGATCCAGGCAGGAAATTGGATGTCAGGGGCTGCACTTCCCTTTCTCATCATGGAATTCTTAGTGCACAGAACAGAATCCATTGCCATCAAGTCCACTCTGACTCATGGTGACCCATTTGTATCAGAGAACTGTACTCCATAGGGCCTTCTTTCTTTCTTTCTTTTTTCTCCACAGGGTTTTTGATTTTTGGGAAGTAGATCACCAGGCCTTTCTTCTGAAGATCCTCTGGGTGGCCTCAAACTGCCAACCTTTTGGTTAGCAGATGAATGCACTAACCATTTACACCATCCAGAGACTTCATACAATAAAACTGGAGGAAAGGAGCAGATCAATAAGAATGTTTTGAATGAATCAGTGAAGTTTGCCCTGGCAAACTCTGACTCCAGAATTCAACTTCTCATCCAGAAGCCATCCTGGTTAAGTAATTCACCCAGAGACACACATCTACTGAGTGACAGAGGTGGGATAGACCCTAGTCTATCTAATCTCTAAGACCACATCTGGACCCCTGCACAGACTACCCTACCATAGTATTCTGTGTGGGTTCCATGGGGGATCTGGACATTAGCGTTAAGGACCCATTCAAAGAGCTCTCTGGATCAAGTGACCCAGACTGTATCAGAGCCAAATTCTGATGCTCAGAGGCAGGAAGTAGCCACTTTCACAGAACAGGCTGGAGCAGGTTGGGCTCTGGTCTGGTAGAGTGGAGGAGACAGTAGAGAGAAGTCCACCCTGGGCCCAGGGAAATTGTGTAAGCTGGATCTCTGGGCTGCCTATGCCATCTCCGCAGGTCCCAGCTCTGTGGGAACTGGGTGTTTTGTGGGAAACCTTAACTTCTGTTGGGTGTTTCCTTGATTGAAGGCCCTGCTGCTTTCTTTTGTGGCCACTAGGGGGAGATAGTCCTCTGGAGACTGCAGAAGAGTCTCAACCTCTCAGTCCAACTTCAAGGACGCCAGTGGTCCCAGGGGCCACTCCCATGGTTCTCCTCTGGCCCAGTTTAACTCTGAGGAGAGATGAGTTGAGGCTGATGAGGACCTGTCTGCATTCTGTGGCCTCCTCTTTCAAAGAATGATCCATAGATTATGTGTGTGGAGTGGGGGTGTGTGTAAAGGCACTCCAGGAACACAAACCTCCTTTATCCTGAGGAAAAAACTTGTTCCATCAGGAGATATTTACTCTCAGATAGTATTTATAGTAAAGCCTACAGAATTTTTATAAAATGATCTCTTCTCTTTTGCATTATTAAGAAAATAAAAACAAACATACAAACAAAAAAACCCATGGGACTTCTCTATAGGTGTGGCAACCACACATATCAGTTCTCAACTCCTAGTCAAGATAGCATAGTGGATTCATGCTGCAGCCCACTCCCTCTGTTCCAAACACATAGCAATAATAAATAAAACAGAAAAAATGATAAACAAAAGGACATAGTTGGGCCACAAACCAAGATTGATATCTCTATGTAGCAGAAGCAGGTCAGAAAGCCAAAGTGATGAGTGGAGCTGAGGGCCTGCAGGCCTCTGGGAAAGAGAAGTGTCTGCCAGAGGTATGACTCCTGGTAACTAGAGCAAAAATGCTCTATGCAAGACAGGAATGACAACCAGGCTCCTAAGAAGTCAGGGGTGGGGTGAGGTTCCCTCTGCTTGAGAAAGTGGGAGGGAAAAGAAAGTGCCAGCTGTCCACTTGCAGCCTGGGGGTTGAGATGTGGGAAGATGAAGACAGACTTTTGACTAGGAGGTAAGCCAAGCCACCCTCTGGCTATGTGCCTGGTCTTCAGTGATCTCATACCACAACAGAGCAGAAGCCCTGAAATGCTATTACAAGACCTGGTTTTCAACTGGGCCTGGGGTCCTAGCTCAAGATAGTTGGAGACAGAGTGAAAACCAGATGTAAAAACAAAATCAGAATATCTCCAACTCACTATGAGATTGTAAACCAAAGTATATGAGCAATATTTAATATTAAGGAAAATAGCCAACAAAGTCAGTATTTGGAATATTAATTCACTCCAGATTAATTCTGTGAAAGTCTTACAAAGAATTAAAAACAATGTTTGGACTGCTCAAAAAAGCAAATGAAGGTGTAATGTCCCTTGGAAACTAACAAGAAATGAACAGAGGCAGAGAGAAATGAAATGAGAAAAAGTATATATAAGAAATCTTGGAAATGAAAAGTCTGACCATTAAAAAAAAACAAACCACAGTAGACAGGATAAACAGAGGCTAGACACAAAGAGAGAATTACTGAGTTAGAAGACATTATAAGGAATTAGTATCATTACAGTACACAGAGATGAAGAGATTAAAAATATATAAAAGAATAGTTTTGAGACATGAAGAAAAGCTTGTATGAAGATCAAATAGGAGTTTTCAGAAGAAGAGAATGAAGGGATAGCAATGAAACAATATTTTACAAGATGGTACTTGTTTCCTAGGGGAAAGTGTAGAACATCAAAAACAAAGAAAAAAAAATCTTAAAATATACCTGAGAAAAAGACAGATAGCTTGCAAGCTAACTGCAATTAAATTTAAAAGGAAAGTCTCATCAGCAAAAATGGAGGCCAGAGACAATGGAATAGTATCTTCAGAGTGCCAGCTAGGCTTTTATACCCAGCTATCTTATAGTTAGGTTGGGCAATCTACTTTTGTAGTGATACTGCCTTGGGAACCCAAGGAGGGGTTGCTATGAGTCAGGGTCGGCTTGACGGTACATAACAACAACAAGATCTTATAGTTAAAATTAAGGGCAAAAGGGGGCATTTACATATGTACAGTCTGTCATTGAAAGAATTATTATAGTGTTTCAACAAGAAGAAAAATTAACCCAAAAAGAAAGGGAAGGATACAAGAAACAATGCTAAGCACAGAAACTGATAAAAAGTTTTGATGAATCTAAATGGGCATTGACTATAAACAAAAATTATTTTTAAAATTCTCCTTTTTGTTAAAGATATGCACATACCTACTTTAAAAAAGTCAAATAATTATGCAATGCTTTTGTAGTATCAGCCACCAGTGTAGTTCCCAGGATCCTTGCCTTCTGGTTTTCATATCCCTTTGTTGTACACTCCCATATTGAATAAGGCTGATCTGTGTAACCAATAGGATATTGCAGAATTTATGGTGTGTGGCTTCTGAGGTTAAGCCATGAAAGATATTGCAACTCCCACCAGTTTTCTCTTGGCTCACTTTTTCTGGGGGTAGGCAACTATCATGTGGTGAGGATATTCAAGCAGCCCTATGGAGAGGTCTGTTTGGCAAAAGCCTGAGGCCTACTACTGTTAACCAGCAAGAACTTGCCAGGCATGTGAGTGAACCACTTTGGGAGTGGATCCTCCAGCACCGGTCAAGCCTTGCTCCCTGACTGAAGTCTTGACTGCAATCTCATGAGAGACCCTGAGCTATAAAACTACCCAGCTAAGCTTCTCCTGAATTCCTGACTCACAGAAACTATGTGAGATAACAAATATTTGTTATATTAAGTGGCTAAGTTTTGGGCTGATTTGTTAATAGATATTTAATAGATAATTAATATAGTTTATAATGAAAAATTGCAGCCCCCTGTCCCATTTTACCCCATTCTGGTTTCCAAGCCCCAGGCAAACACTTCCAACTCCTTTTGAGCTTTTTGTTTTGTCATCATTGTTATTTTGGTATTTGCCTCTATGTTTCCATATATTTTGTTTATATTTTTCTTATTTTTTCATTTTAGATATTATACATTGATTTCCTATTATGGTAGATGATTTCCCCTCTCCCAAACTCTCCATTCCTTCCTCTCAGTGAAGTTATGTCAGGCATCCTCTTTAGTTATTCAGTGCTTATATTATTATTACTATATCAGTAGTACCAAAGGCGCTCTGGTGGAGTAGTGCCTAAGGAATTTGACTGTTAACCAGAAGGTGGGTGGTTCAAACCCACCAGCTGCTCTGCAGAAGGAAGATGGGACAATCTACTTCTGTAAAGATTTACCACCTTAGACACCCAATGGGGGTCGCTATGAGTCAGAATTGACTTGATGGTAGTGAGTTTGGTTTTGGTTACGCCAATACCAATATTGTTGTTGTGAGGTGCCGTTGAGTCAGCTTCAACTCATAGTGACCTTGTGTGCAACAGAACAAAGTACTGCCCTGTCCTGCACCATCCTCACAATCACTGCCATGCTTGAGCCCATGGTTGCAGCCGCTGTGCCAATCCATCTCATGGAAGGTCTTCCCCTTTTTCTCTGACCTTCTACTTTACCAAGCATGGTATCTTTCTCCAGAGGCTGGTCCCTCCTGATAATATGACCAAAGTAGGTGAGATGAAATCTGGCCACTTTTACCTCTAAAAATTTGTTCATTTTTCTGGCAATCATGGTATATTCTTTGCCAACACCACAATTCAAATGCATTGTTCTTTAGTGGTCTTCCTTATTGTCCAAATTTCACATGTATATTGAAAAGACAATGGCTTAGGTCGAGTGTACTTTTGCTTTCAAAGTGACATCTTTGTTGTATAACACTTTAAAGAGATCTTTGCATCAGATTTTCCCAATGCAATACATCATTTAATTTCTTGACTGCTGCTTCCATGATTGTCTCTCTCACTGCCATTGAGTCGGACCGGACTCATAGCCACCCCTCTTTGGGTTTCCGAGGCAGTATCTTTACGGAAGTAGATTGCCCAGTCTTCCTTCTGAGGAGTGGCTGGTGGGTTTGAACCGTCAGCCTTCTGGTGAGCAGTCAAATGCCTTAGGCACTACGCCACCAGAGCTCCATGATTGTGGATCTAAGTAAAATGAAATCCTGATCTAAGTAAATTCAATATTTACTCTTATTCACTTTCAGCAAGGTAGATTGTGTCATCTGCATATTGCAAGTTGTTAATGAGTCTTCCTCCAATCCTGATGCCACGTAGTTCATCGTATAGTCCAGCCTCTGGGATTGTTTGCTCAGCATACAGATTGAATAAGTATGGTGAAAGGAGACAGCCCTGATGCACACCTTTCCTGATTTTAAAGCCATCATTATCCCCTTGTTCTGCTCAAATGACTGCCTCTTGGTCTATGTATAGGTTCCTTATGAGCACAGCTAAGTGTTCCAGAATTTCCATTCTTCAAAATCTTTTTCATAATTTGTTACAATCCACACAGTCAAATGCCTTTACATAGTCAATAAAATACAGGTAAACATCTTTCTAGTATTCACTTTCAGCCAAGATCCATCTGATATCAGTAACGATATCCCTCATTCTATGTAGAATGAAGAATATTAATATTATTCACAGCTAAACCTTGTAACATGATTGCATTTCTTTTCTTATACAACTTTTTGTTTCTCTTGTTGATAATAATGGTCTTTTTACTTATTTGTGTGCTTAGACTTCGACTTTTATAAATAATTCAATTCCTCTCAATATGTTTGAATATATCAGGTATTAATTTCATCCTTTTCTTGGGGACTTTCCTTCTTGGACCAGTCTGGATTAGCTGTTCTCTAGATCTCTGTATAGCTGTCACCCTGGGCCATCTCTTCTCTCTCACCTTGGTGATTTCCTTCTGTGTCCTGTATCTTCCTTTTTTTTTTTTTTTTGGTTTATTCCCTTATTTTGCTGGAATACATTCTTCAGTGGTTTCCTAGCAAGGGTACCTACGACCCAGATACATTTTATGAGACTTTTCATCTCTGGAAATGTCTATTCCACTCTCACACTTGAGTGATGATTAAGCTTTTCTTGTAACTCCAGTTGGAAATAATTTTCTCTCAGAAATTTGAAGACACTACTCCATTACCTTCTAGCTTTCAGTGTTACTGTTTAGAAGTTCATTGCCATTTTGATTCTAGATCTTATGACTAGAACCAATTTTCTCCTCTCCTGGGAAACTTTCAAGCTTTCCCTTTTATCTTTATTGTTCTGATAGCTAATAATGATATGCCTTGGTGTTAGTCCTTTTTAACTCATTTTCCTGGTAATGTGGAGACTCTTAATCTAGAAACTCATGTCCTTTCTTATTAGAATATTTCCTTGAATTATTACTTTCACACTTTTCTCTTCTCCATTTTCTCTTTGTGGATTTCCTATTATTTGGATGTTGGACCTTCTGGATTGATCATAAAAGTCTCATCTTTTCTCTCCTGTTTTCCATCTCTCTGTCTTTATCTCTTTCTGTGTTACTTTCAGGGAGATTCCTTGGGGTGGTAGTTAAAGTTCTGTGTCAACTTGGCTAGGCCTGGTTTTGAGTGGCTGGGCAGCTGGACGTAGTTATTCCCTATGATGAGACTGGTAATCAACTCCATGGTGGAATCTACTGTGAACAGCTGAGTAGCTGCCTTAGGGATGTGGTCTTTTCCCAGTATATAAGAAGAAGCTTTGAGAAAGGTTTCTGTGGCTTTTGGCATGCTTGAATCTTGTATGTAACTGAGTCATTGTTCAGCAGCCTGCCATGATTGACTGAGGGTCTCAAGGCAGATTCTGGGCTTGAATTAGTGGCCTGCTGTGTTTGGTAAACTTGGGACTGTGCCATTTTACTTGCCAACCTTGGGCTTGTTAACCTCAGCAGCCAGCAGCTGCCTGAGTGAAGAGACACTCTAGCTCTAGTGGGCTGGGAACAAGAGGCAAAGCTGAAGCCCAAGGTCAAGGGGCTTTCACCCAGCCCCTAGAGCTGGGCACTTCGAACTTGGACTTCTAGCCTCCAAAACTGTAAGAGAATAAATCCCTGTTTGTTCAAGCCACCCATTTATGGTGTTTTCTCTTAGAGCAGCACTGAGAGAACCAAAACACTTGGCTTTACATTCTAAATATTTTCCTAAAATTTCATTTCTTCTCTCATATTTTTAATGTGTAAAGGCTTTTTTTTTTTTTTTTTGAGAAGATAATGTCTTTTACACTGGAAGTTCACATGCCTCACAATACTTGCTTATTCATATTTACATAAAGCACTGAAAAGTTTAATGGAAACTGTGGATATAGATAGGGTTTTTCCTAGGTAGGGTGCTCTGGCTGGACTATTTTCTTGTGGACCACAAATGTTGACATATTTAGGTCTTTTCTCTAGAGCTGGTTAACTTCCCCAAAGATGAATCTTCTAATCTGTAGGTTATCAGCCTGCTTGCTGTGTCTGTGAGCTCACTGGCACAATCCTTATAAAGATTTTAAATAATCCTGTTTGTTGTTGTTGTTGTTATGTGCCATCGAGTCAGACCTGACTTGGGTTTCTGAGATAGTATCACTACGGAAGTAGACTGCCCAACCTTCCTTCCGAGGAATGGTTGGTGGGTTTGAACCGCCAGCCTTCTGGTTAGCAGTCAGGTAGGTACCTTAGGCACTACGCTACAGAGCTCCTGATCCTGTGTTTAGTCCCGCCTATATCCCATTCCTAGAAATACATGGTGCCTCCAATTTCTGTGACTTTTCAGGATTGCACACATTGTGTCAATTTGCTTCTGCATTTCCTGCATGATTGGCATAGGTTTTTGCTTTTTCTGATTAATAGGATCTGTTACCCTTTGTCTATATGCTTTTCAGCTTTTTGTTGGTGTCATTTTATCTCCCATTCTTTTGTGGTTCTATGCTTTATAAAATCATTTAAGACATTTTAAAGATGGAGATTTGGGAGTGAGTTGTGGTAATAATCTACAACTTCTTTTTTTTTTTTTTTTTGGTGTGAAATAATGGGTAAAATTAAATCTGTAGATTATGATAGCTACTGGCCACATACGGTCAATAAACAATTGAAAGGTGACTAGTCCAAATTGAGATATATTACTCTGGTAGCATAGTGGCTAAGACACTTGCCTGCTAACCAGACGGCTGGTGGTTCAAACCCACCAGCCACTCCTCGGAAGGAAGGTTGGGCAATCCTACTTCCGTAGTGATACTGCCTCGGAAACCCAAGGAGGGGTCGCTATGAGTCGGGTTTGACTCGACGGCACATAACAACAACAACAACAACACTTACAGTGTAGGAGCTCTGGTGGCATAGTGCCTAAGGCACTTGACTGCTAACTAGAAGGCTGGTGGTTCAAACCCACCAGCCACTCCTCGGAAGGAAGGTTGGGCAATCTACTTCCATAGTGATACTGCCTCAGAAACCCAAGGAGGTGTCGCTATGAGTCGGGGCCGACTTGACGGCAAACAACAACAACTACAATACACTTACAGTGCAATGCACACTGGATTTCTGAGACTTACTATGAACAAAAAATTTTTCATTAATTTTTTTTAGTACTGATTACATGTTGAAATAATATTTTAGATATATTGGGTTAAATAAAATGTTGTTGTTGTTGTATGCCACCAAGTCAATTTTGACTCACAGCAACTCTAGACAAAGTAGAACTGCCCCCTAGGGTTTCTCAGGCTGTAATCTTTACAGGAGCAGATTACCAGGTCTTTTCTTCCCTGAAACATGTGGTGGATTTGAACTGCTGACCTTTTGGTTCGCAGTTGAGTGCTTAACCATTGTGCCAACAGGCTCCTATTAAATAAAATATATTAGTAATACTAATTTTACTTTTTAATGTGTCTACTAGAAAATATAAAATTACTTATGTGGCCTTTTATTTTCATAATTAAAAAAAAAGTATTGCGATGAAAATATACATAACAAAACATATGCCATCTCAACAATTTCCACATGTACAGTTCAGTGATATTGATTACATTCTTCAACTTGTGTAACCATTCTTTTTCCAAGACATTCCACCACCGTTAACATGAAGTTTTGTTTTAATTCTCTTCACCTTCAATTTGATCTTGCGTGTGAGCGTTGATGGTCTGTCTACATCTGGCCCCTGGCCTTGTTTTGACCAATGATATTTTGTCCATTATCTCTTTCCACAGATGTAACCAGTTTGATTTCTGTGTATCCCATTGACAAGGTATATGTGTATAGTTGTCATTTATGATGTTGAAAAAAAAGCCATTGGCCTTATTCAACTTTACACACCAATCACTAATGTCAAAAATGAAGAAATTGAAGATTTTTACCAACTTCTGCAGTCTGAAATTGATCAAACATGCAATGAAGATGCATTGATATTTATTGGTGATTGGAATGTGAAAGTTGCAAACAAAGAAGGATCAATAGTTGGAAAATATGACTTTGGTGATAGAAACAGTGTCGGGGAAATCACATGCTAACCAACTTGATGACACCTAACAACAACAATGTATACTCAATGCCCCCTAAACAGAAACTCTACCCCCCAACTTCCACACTTCATGTTGTTGTTGTTGGATCTTGTCAAGTTTGTTCTGACTCATATCGATGCCTAGGTACAACAGAATGAAGAGTTGCCTGGTCCTATGCCATCCTCACATTCCTTGCTATGTTTAAGTCCATTGTTGCAGACATTGTAAATTCATTTCATTAAGGATCTTCCTCTTTTTCCCTTACCCTTTATTTTACCAAGCATGATGTCCTTCTCCAGAGACTAGCTCTTCCTAATAACACATCCAAAGTAAGTGAGACAAACTTTTGCCATCTTCACTTCCAAGAAGCATTCTGGTTGTACATCTTCCAAGACAGTTTTGTTTGTTCTTCTGGCAGTCCATGATGTACACAATATTCTTTGCCAACATCATAATTCAAAGGTGTCATTTCTTCTTTGGTCTTCATTCATTGCTCAGATTTTACATGCATATAAGGCAATTAAAAATACCTTGGTGTGGTGGTTATATTTATGTGTCAACTTGGCTGGGTCTGGTTGGGTGGCTGGGAAGCTGAATGTAGTTATTCCCCATGGTGAGACTGGTAATTAACTCCATGATGGAATGTACTAGAGTGGCTGAGTACTGCTTTAGGGATGTGGTCTGCTTCCTGTATATAAGAAACAGCTTTGGGAATGGTCTCTAGCTTATGGCATGCTTGAACCTTGCATGTAGCTGTGTCATTGTTCAGGATCCTGCCATGCTCTGCTGGTCTTAGGACTTTCAATGGACTTGAATTAATGGCTTGCTGTGTGGTTTGGTAACATTGGGACTATGCCTTTTTATTTGTAGACCTTGGGCTTGCTAGCCTCAGCAGCTAGTAGCTGCCTGAGTGAAGAGATACCTCCAGCTTCAGTGGGCCGGGAGCAAGAGGCAGAGCTGAAGCCCAAGGTTGAGGGGCTGTCACCCAGCCCCTAGAGCCTGGTACTTTGAATTCAGACTTCTAGCCTCCTGAACTATAAGAGAATAAGCTCCTGTTTGTTCAAGCCATCCCATTTGTGGTATATTCTTGTCAGAGCAGCACTAGGTAACCAGAATACTTGGCTTGCGTCAGGTGCACTTAGTCTTCAAGGTGACATCTTTGCTTTATAACACTTTAAAGAGGTCTTTTGCAGCAGATTTTCACAATGCAATACATTATTTAATTTCTTGACTGCTGCTTCCATGGACATTGATTGTGGATCTAAGTAAAATGAAATCTTGACAATTTCAATATTTTCTCCTTTTATTATGATGTTCCTTATTGGTCCAGTTGTTAAGATTTTTGTTTTTTTGATGTTCAGGTACAATCCATACCGAAGGTTGTATGTAGTCTTTGATCTTCATCAGTTAGTGCTTTAAGTCATCTTCAATTTTAGCAAGCAAGGTGGTGACATCTGCATATTGCAGATTATTAATGAGTCTTCCTCCAATCCTGATGCCATGTTCTTGTTCATATAGTTCAGTTTCTTGGATTATTTACTCAGCATACAGATTGAATAAGTATGGTGAAAGAATACAGCCTGACACACATATTTTCTGATTTCAACCATACAGTACCCCTTGTTCTGTTCAAATGACTGCCTCTTGGTCTATGTACAGGTTCCACATGAGTACAATGAAGTGTTTTGGAATTCCTGTTTTTCACAGTGTTATCCCTAATATATTGTGATCCACACAGTTGAATGTCTTTGAGTAACCAATAAAGAACAGATAAATATCATTCTGGTATTCTCTGCTTTTAACCAAGATCCATCTTACATTAGCAATGATATCCCTCATTCCAGTTCTTTTCTGAATGCGGCTTCAATTTCTGGCAGTTTCCAGTGGATGTACTGTTGCAACTGCTTTTGAATTATCTTCAGCAGGATTTTACTTGAATGTGATATTAATGATGTTGTTTGATAATTTCCTCATCCTGTTGGATTACCTTTCTTTGGAAGAGCACATACATGGATCTCTTCCAGTTAGTTTGGCAGGTAGCTGTCTTCCAAATTTCTTGGCATAGATGAGCAAGAGCCTCTAACATTACATCCTTTGTTAAAACATCTCAATTGGTATTCCATCAATTCCT
>NW_006921619.1:6692518-6699659 GCF_000298275.1 Orycteropus afer afer
ACAGGAAGCAGACCACATCCCAAAGGCAGCTACTCAGCTGCTTGTGGTAGATCCCACCATGGAGTTGATTGCCAGTCTCATCATGGGGAATAACTACCAGCCACTTGACTAGGCCCAGCCAAGTTGACACACAAACATAACCACCACACTGAGTCATTAAATTTTTGCCTATATAATCCTTCAAGGCTTGAATTTCTTCTTCAGTCCTTTCAGCTTACTACTCAGTGAATTCTTCCCTTTTTGATTTTCTGACTTTAGGTCTTTGCATATTTCATTATAATACTTCACTCTGTCTTCTGGAGCTGTCCTTTGAAATCTTCTGTTTAGCTCTTTTACTTCATCATTTCTTCCATTTGCTTTAGCTACTCTATGTTCATGAGCAAATTTCAGAGTCTTTTCTGATATCCATTTTGATATTTTCTTTCTTTCCTGCTTCATTAATGACCTTTTAGTTTCTTCTGTATGATGTCATCCCATGACTCATTTGGTCCTTGGTCATTTGTCTTCAGTGCATCAAATCTATTCTTCAGATGGTCTCTAAATTCAGGTGGGATCAATCAAGGTTGTATTTTGGCTCTCATGGACTTATTTTAATTTTCTTCAGCTTCAACTTGAACTTGTGTATGAGCAGTTGATGTCTTATTGTTAGGTTCTGTTGAGCTGGTTTTTGGCTCACAGCAACCCCATGTGACAGACTACAACTGCCCAACAAGAAAGATTTAAAATTAATTAAGTAATCATTAAACACAAGGATCTAGAAAAAGTACAACAGAGTAAACCCAAGGAAAGTAGGAGGAAGAGAACAGTAAAGAGAATGAAAATTAGTGAATTAGAAAATAAACAAAATTCAAAAGATAGTTCATTGGATAAAAAAAAAACTAACAAAATAAACAAATTCTAGTAAGGCTGATCATGGGGATAAAAAGGAAAGTCACAAATAAGCAATATTAGAAACAGAAAAATGGGGGTAACTAGAAATAAGGTACAGATTTTAAAAAATATAAGGTAATGAAATAAAGTAATGATAAGAACAGCTTCATGACAATGAAATTGGTAACATAGAGGAAATGGATACCTTGTTAGTAAATATGAATCATCAAACATCACCCAAGAGAAAAAAGAAAGTTTCAATTAATCAATAGTAGTTGCATAGTTAATCAAACATCTCCCCCTTCAAAAGACACCTGTTTTTCTGGAAAGTTTTACTGAAGTTTCAAAGAACTACTTTGAGAATTGAGAACCAGGTAAATGAATCTAACTCATTTTATGAGGTTAGTACATTCTTGGGTACATTCTTGATACTAATCAAACAAGGTCAGTTCAAGAAAAGAAAATTATAGCCCAAGCTCACTGTGGTGTCAGTCTCCGAAATGGCCCCCAAAGAGTCTCACTACCTGGTATACACACCGTTACATAGTACTCTCTCACACATTGAATTGTGGCTTGTCTATATGTCTAATAGGAAGTGACAACGTATGACTTATGAGGCTAGTTCAAAAAGACACTATGGCTTCTGCCTTACTCTTTTGGTTAGCTTGCTCTGGAAGAAGTCAACTACCATGTCATGAACACACTCAAGCAGCCCTATCGAGAGGTACACATGGTGAGGAACTGAGCATTTTGCCAACCGCCAGCACCAATTTGAAGTCCTTCAACTTTAGTCAAGCCTTCAGATGACTGCAGTCCTGGCTAACATCTTGATTGCAACCTCATGAGAGATTCCAAGACCGAATCACTCAGCTAAGTTGCTGCCATATTCCTGACCCACAGAAACTGGGAGAGACAATAAATATCTATTGCTTTGAGTTCCTGGGTTACACAGACAGTTTAGTGCTCAACTGCTAAATGAAAGGCTAGCAGTTCAAGTTCACCCAGAGGTGATTGGGAAGAAAGGTCTGGTGATCTACTTCTGAAAGATTAGCCATTGAAAACCCTATGGAGCACTGACATATGTGAGATGACCGTGAGTTGGAATCCACTCAGCAACAACTGGTTTTTATTATTGTTTTAGTCAGTGTTCTGGTTACCTAGTGCAGTTCTGACAATAATATACCACAAATGGGATACCCTTAACAAACAGGAGTTTATTCTTACAATTTGGAGGCTTTAAGTCCAAGTTCAAAGTGCCAGGCTCTAGGGGCTGGGTAAAAGCCCTTCAACCTTGGGGTCCAGCTCTGCCTCCTGCTCCTGGCCCACTGGAGCTAGAGGCGTTTCTTCACTCAGACAGCTGCTGGCTGCTGAGGCTGCCAAGCCCAAGGTTGACAAGGAAAAAGGCACAGTCCCGATGTTACCAAACCACATGGCAGGCCATTAACTTAAGTCCATTGTAAGTCCCAAGATCGCCAGAGCATAGCAGACTACTGAGCAATGACATGGGTACATGCAGGGTCCAAACATGCCTAGGCTAAAGACCATTCCCAAAGACTTCACCTTAAATACAGGAAGCAGACCACATTCCCAAAGGCAGATACTCAGCTGCTTGTGGTAGATCCCACCATGGTTGATTGCCAGTCTCCTCATGGGGATTAACTACCACCAGCTGCCCAGCCACTCAACCAGGCCCAGCCAAGTTGACACACAAACATAACTACCACAGCCAGCTAGTTTGGGAAAATTGTTATGCAGCAAGAGAGCACTCACACACTCATTTATGAACCTGGATGCAAAATCAAAATACTATGCTAGTAAAATTAATTAAGTAGTGTTCTATTATTCAAATTTACACACCAATGACCAATTCCAAAGACAAGGAAATTGAAAATTTTTACCAACTTCTGCGGTCTGAAATTGACCAAACATGCGATCAAGATGTGTTGATTATTACTGGTGATCGGAACGCAAAAGTTGGAAACACCAGTAGTTGGAAAATATGGCCTTGGTGATAGAAATGATGCTGGAGATCGCATGATAGAATTTTGCAAGATCAATGACTTATTCATTGCAAATACCTTTTTCAACAACACAAATGGCAGCTATGCATGTGGACTTCACCAGATGGAGTACACAGGAATCAGATTGACTACATCTGTGGAAAGAGGTGATGGAGATGCTCAATAACTTCAGCCAAAACAAGGCCAGAAGCTGACTGTGGGACAGACCATCAACTGCTCATATGCAAGTTCAAGTTGAAGCTGAAGACAATAAAAAGAAGTCCTTGAGAGCCAAAACATGACCTTAATTGTATCCTGCCTGAATTTAGAGATCATCTAAAGAATAGATTCGATGCATTGAACACCAATGACCAAAAAGCAGAGGAATTGTGGGATGACATCAAGAAAATCATCCATGAAGAAAGCAAAATGTCATTAAAAAGACAGGAAAGGAAGAAAAGACCAAAATGGATGTCAGAAGAGACTCTGAAACTTGCCCTTGAACAGAGTAGCTAAAGCAAATGGAAGGAATGACAAGGTAAAAGAGCTGAACAGAAGATTCAAAGAGCAGCTTGAGAAGACAAAGTCAATTATTATAATGAAATATTCAAAGATCTGGAGTTAGAAAACCAAAAGGGAAGAACACACTTGGCATTTCTCAAGCTGAAAGAACTGAAGACAAAATTCAAGCCTCAAGTTGCACTATTGAAAGATCCTATTGGCAAAATACTGACTGATGAAGGAAACATCAAAAGAAGATGGAAAGAATACACTGTACCAAAAAGAATTGGTCAATGTTCATCCATTTCAGGAGGTGGCATATGATCAAGAACCAATGGTATTGAAAGAAGAAGTCAAAGCTGCAGTGAAGGAATTGGTGAAAAACAAGGCTCCAGGAATTGATGGAATACCCACTGAGATGTTTTAATAAATGGATGCTGTGGTGGAGACATTCACTTGTCTATGCCAGAAAATAGACTGGAAGAGATCCACATTTGTACCCATTCCAAAGAAAGGTGATCCCATAGGACGTGGAAATTATTAAACAACATCATTAATATCACACACAAGTAAAATCTTGGTGAAGATAATTAAAAAAAACAGTTGTAACAGTGTATTGACAGAACTTCCAGAAATGCAAGCTGGATTTAGAAGAGGACATGGAGTGAGAGATATCATTGTTGATATAACATGGATCTTGGCTGAAAGCAAAAAATACCAGAAAGATATTTACTTGTGTTTTATTGACTATGCAAAAGCATTTGATTGTGTGGATGGATAACATTGCAAAGAATGGGAATTCCAGAACACTTACTGTGTTCATGAGGAATCTGTACCTATACCAGGAGGCTGTCATTTGAACAGAACTGGGAGATACTGCATGGTTTAAAATCAGGAAGGGAGTGTGTCAGGGTTGTATCCTTTCACCATACTTATTAAATCTGTGTGCTGAGCAAATATTTTGAGAAGCTGGACTATATGAAGAAGAGCATGGCATCAGGATTAGAGTAAGACTCATTAAACAACCTGTGATACACAGAGGACCCAACTTTGCTTGCCAAAAGTGAAGATGACTTGAAGCACTTATTGATGAAGATTATAAACTACAGTGCACTGTATGGATTGCACCTCAACATAAAGAAAACAAAAATCCTCATAACTGGACCAATAAGCAGTATCATGATAAATGGAGAAAAGATTGAAGTTGTCAAAGATTTCATATTGCTTGGGTCCACAATCACCCATGGAAGCAGCAGTCAAGAAATCAGACAACATATTGCATTGGGCAAATCTGCTGCAAAAGCCCTCTTTAAAGTGCCGAAGAGCAAAGATGTTTCTTTGAAGACTAGGGTGTGCCTAACCCAAGCCATGGCATTTTCAATCACCTCATATAGATGTGAAAGCTGGACAATGAATAAGGAAGACAGAAAAAGAGTTAATGCTTTTGAGTTGTGGTGATGGTGAAGAATACTGAAAGTACCAAGAACTGCCAGAAGAACTGACAAATCTATCCTGGAAGAAGTGGAGCCAGAATGCTCCTTGGAAGCGAGAATGACCAGACTTTGTCTCACCTACTTTGATCATGTTGTCAGAAGGGACCATTCCCTGGAGAAGGATGTCCTGCTTGGTAAGGAGGAGGGTTAAAAAAGAGGGGGAAAGCCCTCAACGAGATGGAGTGGCACAATGGCTGCAACAGTGAGTTCAGGTATAGCAAGGTTCATGAGGCTGGCTTGGGACTGGGCAGTGTTTTGTTCTGTTGTACATAAGGTTGCTATGAGTTGGAGCTGAGTCAATGGCACTTAACAGCAACAACACAATTAGAGTTCATCCCAGAATGTCGGAAGGTTTTAATTTAGAAAAATCTATTAATGTAATTCACCATATTAAAAAACTCAAGGAGAAAATATGTGATGATCTTAACAGATACAGAATAAGCATTTGATAAAATTTTACATCCATTCATGTTTAAACTTCTTATCAAACTGGAATAGAAGGAAGATTTTGAACTTGGTAAAGCTATAAATCAACAGCAAACATGTTTGTATACCACAATTTCAGAAGGATTTCTTTCAAACTCAGGAATAAGACAGGGTGACCTCTTTCATCACATCTTTTTCACATTAGTGAGGCTAACCTATGCAATAATACAAGAGAAAGAGATAACAGGTATAAGATTGGAAAAGCAGAAATACAAGTGTTCTTTCTTTGCAGGCTATAATTACCTGAAGAGATAATTAAAAAGAATTTACAGATAAACTATCAGAAGTATTATGTGAATTCAGCAGTATTGCTGGACACAAGGTTAACACAGAAAAATCAACAGTCTTCCTTGTTGTTGTTGTTATTTGCTGTCGAGTCGGACCTGACACATAGCTACCCTTCCTTGGGTTTCCGAGGCAGTATCACTACGGAAGTAGATGGCCCCATCTTCCTTCTGAGGAGTGGCTGGTGGGTCTTCCTAGTTATCAATAATAAGTCATCAGAAAATATAGTAGGAAAAATAAAGATTCATTATAATGGCAAGATAAAGTATGAGGTATTTAGTGATCAATCTAACAGAAGATATGAGCAATTTTATTGAGAAAATTACAAAGCATTGTGGAAAGATTCCAAAAGAGACCTGTTCATGGATGGGAAGATGCAATATTTTAAATAGGCCAATTTCTCCCAAATAATCTACAAATTCAATTACAATACCAATGAGGTTTTTTTTTTTTTTTTTTTTTAACGAAACCTTATTATTAAAATTCACATAGAAGAACAAGTGCTAGAGATTTTTGGAAAAGGACACAAGGGAGTGGGGTGGAAAGATGTGCTCTGCAAGCTAACAAGACCTAGTGGCTTTGTAAAGGAACAGTTATTTGAGAGTGGGGTGGTGATGTAGAACAGAGAGCCCAGGAAAAGACCCACGAACACATGGAAAGGATATACAACAGCTGGCATTTCATATCAATGGTGGGGAAATAAATTACTTTTAAAAATAAGTGATGCTTGGAAAATTGGTTATTCACAAGGAAAACCTAATTTTAGGTTCTTACTTCTATCCAAAAAAACAAACCAAACTAGTTGTCGTTGAGAAGATTCTGACTCATGGTGACTGCACGTGTGTCAGAGTAGAACTGTGATCCATGGGTTTTCAACGGCTGATTCTTTTTGAAATAGATCACCAGGTCTTCTGAAGAGCCTCTGAATGAACTTGAACAACCAACTTTTAGTTAGCAGCCTAGCACTTAATCATTTGCACCACAGGTGCTCCTCCTATTTCTATACCCCAAAGTACATAACTAAAAAGCAAATATTAAAAACTTTTAGAAGAAGTAGGAGGAGATATCTGTGACCTTTGGACAGGAATGATTTCTTAAGCAAGACTGAAACAAACCATAAAAAGAATAAGTGATATGTTTACCTGCTTTAAAATAACAACTTCTGTTAAAAAGAGACATCTTAAACAAAATTGAATACAAGATTGTAATTTTACGTATGATATTACCAGTACTAATTAGTGCTAGGAGCTCTGGTAGCGTAGTGCCTAAGGCACTTGACTGCTAACCAGGAGGCTGGCAGTTCAAACCCACCAGCCACTCCTCGGAAGCAAGGTTGGGCAATCTACTTCTGTAGTGATGTTGTTGTTGTTGTTAGGTGCCATCGAGTCATTTCCAACTCATAGTGACCCCATGCACAGCAGAATGAAACACTGCCTGATCCTGTGCCAGCTCCACAATCCTTGCTATACTTGAGCCAATCATCACAGTCACCATGTCAATCCATCT
>NW_006921619.1:6702541-6709712 GCF_000298275.1 Orycteropus afer afer
TTAGATGATGCAGCTTTTTCCCAGTCCTATTTTGAGAGCCTTCTAACCTAACCGGACTATTCATAAAGTTGCGTGGTAATGTATCAAACAGTGTTTCTTTGCTATTCATAAGGTTTTCCCTGGCCTCAAAACTCACATCAACACGTCACCACAGTAGAACAAACCGACAGACAAGTTTGTCTCCCTCAGTAAGATATTAATCTGGTGGAAATGAACTCTTTTAAACCACAAGTAAGCATAAACTTAGCAAACTAGTAAGTGTTGAAGGCAAGAAAAATGAAAATTTCTTTAACTTTACTCTTGTATAAACATCAGCTTTACAATAACAAAGAGATAAAGCTATTGAGTGTTACAAAACAATTAGTGCTTTGTTGTTGTAGCTATGTGCTGACCCCTCACGGAAGTAGATTGCCCAACCTTCCTTCTGAGGAGTGGCTAGGGGGTTTGAACTGCCAGCCTTCTGGTTACCAGTGAAGTGCTTTAGCCACTGCACTATCAGAGCTCCTTACAATTAGTGCTAGTCATACTAATACTAGCAAACACTTAAAAAGCATCTACTATGTACCAGGCACTCTTCTAAGTGCTTAACATAAATTTAACTCATTTAATCCTTACAACAATCCTATGAGGTAGGTATTATAATTACCTCTTTTTACAGATGAGGAAAATGGAGGTTATGAAAGGCAAAATAATTTCATCATTGTCATTGCTTGAATAATTTATTTTAGAAGGATCAGCACAAAGCTAGTTCCTATGAGGTGAAGGTTAAAGACATCCCAATTTTCTAACTTTTCCAAGCTGCTGTACTTCTCCATTGTCTCTAACATCACTCCCCCTCCTCTCCTCAGTCCTCTCCTTCCTGTCTTAGGGTTCCATATTTTACTATAATATCTCACAGAACTCATAAACTGCCAAGGAAGTGGCTCATGCAGTTGCAGAGGTTGGCAAATCCCAAATTTGTGGGTCAGTTGTGGGTTTGTAGGATTCTCCTCACTCACATGGTTGCAGGACCAAACAGGCAGGTCAAATGACTGGCTGCTGTGTCAAGCCCCAAGAACCAGGGGTGAGATAACAAACCAGATGCAAGAAAGTGAACTTTGCCAGAGCATTCACACACACACACACACACATATGAAAAAATATATATAGATACATATACATGCATATATAGGAGCTCTGGTAGCATAGTGGCTAAAGCACTTGACTGCTAACCAGAAGGCTGGCGGTTCAAACCCACCAGCCACTCCTCGGAAGGAAGGTTGGGCAATCCTACTTCCGTAGTGATACTGCCTCGGAAACCCAAGGAGGGGTCGCTATGAGTCGGGGCCGACTCGACGGCACATAACAACATAACAACAACACATGCATATATATATATATATATACATTCACACACACACACACACGTATATATGTATACCTTCAAGGCAACTAAGGGTGGTGACTTGAGTCACACTCTCCATCAAGGTGGGACTCAAGATATATCCACCCTAATCTTGCCCCATTAACATAAATGACAACTCACCCCAAAATGGGACCATAACCACAGGCATAGAGGCTAGGTTTTATAACACATCACAAAATGAAGGACTACAGCTAAAAGGGCCATATGAAGTAATTCACTGTACTACAGCTGTTTATTGAGCTCTTTTTATTTACCAGGTACCATATGAAAAATTTACAAGTATCATTCCTCACAAGTCTAATGTTACTAGTTGAGTTTTATATATCAGGCTTGATTAGAATACAGTGAGAGGCAGTAAGAACACATACGGAGTGGTTGCCTCAGTCTCTGATTTTGGAAGGAAGGAAAGAAGCATGTATGTGGATGATTGCAGAGTTTTCCTTGTCCTGGTAAACTTTCCTCCAGGTCTTTGATTAGGTGAGTCTTGTAAAGACAGCCTATTGGAGTGCAGAAGTTTGAGATGAGTGACTGGAAGAAGCTGGGTTGTCCTGTGTAATGTATTAAAAGGTTGTCTTTGGAGTCGGCAGAGCTGCATCTCTTCAGATTATGGTTCCTTTGAGAATTATTTTAATCTAAGTATGAATTTAAACTACACAGTCCCTAATGGCAGCATAATACCAATTATGAGCTAATTGCCAAGTAAGAACAAGAACAAAAAACCTACAGTGTATATATGTGGGTTTATGCTTTTGTGTCAAGGTAGGTTGTTCTAGTAAACGTGTGTTTGTACGTGCTTCTTTTCTTTGTTGAGTTGTTGTTCATTACTGTCAAGTTGGCTCTGACTCATGGAGACCCCATGGACAACAGAATGAAACCTTGCTTGGTCCTGTGCCATCTTCCTGGTTGTTGGAACGCTTGAATCGATTGTTTGGGCCATGGTGTATTTTGAGTGCCTTCCAACCTAGAGGCACATCTTCCAGCAGTATATTAGATACTATTCTGTTGTGTGCCACAACAATTTTTTTAAAAATTTATTTTGTTGTAATCACCATAGTGTTTTCATTGGCTAATTTTTTGGAAGCAGATAACCTGTCTGTTCTTCCTAGTCTGTCTTAGTCTGGAAGTTCTGCTAAAACCTATCCACCATGTCTGACCCTGCTGGTATTTGAAATACTTGTGGCATAGCTTCCAGCAGCACAGCAATACACAAGCCACCACAGTATGTCAAACTGACAGACTGGTGGTGGTCTTCAATGAGGGAAGTGCCAAAAACACATTTTGGCCTTTTGGTTATAGTCCCCATCGGAAGTTGGGGGGATGAGAAAAGAGTGTCCTGGAATCACCAAGGGAAGCATTGAACAGAATGGGCACCCAGTGAGTAGCCCCAGTTATATGGGGAAAGGGTGTGAGGTTTGATGACTTCCTTTGTACTCTGATGTTGTAGGAGACCAGTTGACAGATTCCTGAGAGAGGATGAAGGACAGATGGAGGTGAGTGGCTCTGGGCCCAGGAAGTAGAAGAGGCTGGATTCACTCCTGACCCCACATCTTTGAGTTAGCCCAAGAATAAATAGGGTACTGCTTTTTTAGTGATCCCATGACCCACAACAATTGATACAGCCAAGCACCTAGGCTGTACCTTAGACTTTCAGCTCTCTTTCAGAAACAGTTTCTCAAATAAGGATATTGTAGTTATAAAACAGGATTATGCTGCACACAGTTTCATAATTTATTTCTTTCACTTAGTAATATATTATAAGTATCTTTCCACATAATTAAGTATTCACTTTGTGGTGTTCTGTGGCTGATCCCCTGCGGGACAATGGTTTGTTAACCATGTTGAAAACAGGGACCTAGGAGGCAAATGGTTAATGCTTGACTACTGACCAAAAGGTTGGCAGTTTGAACCCACCCAGAGGTGTTTCAGAAGACAGGTCTGGTGATCTGCTTCTGAAAGGTCATAGCCTTGAAAATCCAATGGAATGCATCATATGGAGTTGCCATGAATTGGAATTAACCCAACTGGATGGCATTGGTGTTAGGAAACACCCACCAGACTGGACCTCCTAGGATACCAAACCAAGCCCAGTCTGGAGTTGGTCAGTGCTACACCCTCCCCCACTCCTATAAGAACCAGCTAAATTAGTTTCTCTGCTTCTCACCTCTCAACACTTTTCTGTGTGGCTTGGGACCACCTGTTGAAGTCCCAGTCTGCCTGCTCTCAAGCTCAGAGAAGTTATGGAAAAGGATGCTCAAACACACTTAAAAAAACACCAAGGCAAAGTCATGGCTGGGATCCCAGCACAGACTCCCTGTCTTCCTGCAGTTAAAGTCTTGGCTGAGCTTAGTCCTTTCCTCACAGTGTTTGGCTTGGAGGCTAGACCAGGTGAGTCAGCTGTCCTGGCACCCTCCTTTGAGCCAAAAGCCACATCCAGGTGGGGATGTTGCCAGATCACTGGAATTACTGGTTTCTCCCACAACCTGTGTCTTCTTAGCCCTCTCTCTGAAACTAGGTCCCAGAATATCTTGATTGGGCAGAACCAAGCCACAGTAGCTGACATAGGTCAGCTCTACCCTAGTACACAAATGCCTAAGGCATTTGACTGCTAACCAGAAGGCTGGCAGTTCAAACCCACCAGCCACTTCACAGAAGGAAGAATGTGCAATCTACTTTTGCAGTGATACTGCCTTGGAAACCCAAGGAGAGGTCACTATGAGTCAATATTGACTCGACAGCAGTGAGTGAGGACAGCAGTGAGTGAGGACACTAGCACGGAGCCTTTTATGGTAAGCTGAGGCCTGGGCCCTAAATGAGGGAAGCGCTTCTCCCTGTGTCCCCAAGTTCCTCCTTTGGACTCAAACCCAAAGACATGCAGCTCCTAGATGATGCCAGACAGCCCTGGTTGGAATCCCATCTCCATCACTGACTGGTGGGTGACTTTGGCCTTAGCCCTTGAGCTCTCAGAGATGAGCTTTCTTCATCTTTAAAATGGAAAATATTATTCATACTTATGAAGATAAAAAGAGTCAATGCATATAAATCTAACAGGGTCTTAAAACTAAATTTTCCAGCAGGCACTAATATGTACAGTAGATGTGAAAATCCAAAGTGAGATGCCAAAACCACCTTATGGAGATTTTCTAAGGAAATGCCAAAAATCTGTTCCAATATTTTTGAAACTTCTTGCCCACTTTGAGACTCTGAAAAAGTAGAGAGAGAAGAGATGGAAGGATTTTGTGAGGAGGATTTCCTGAAGAAACCTGTGCTCTGAGGCCCTTCTTAGGGGTAAAGGGTAGCCCTGCTTCCTCACCTCAAACTTAGGGAGGATGAGTGTCTGGTGGGGTGGAATGGGGGTAGGGACAGTGAGGGCTACTGCAAGAAAGAGTCCTATAGTCCTAGATGTGTGAGCCCTGGTATGTGTGAGCCCTAGAGCTGGAGGCATGGTGGCCCATGGTCTGGGGAATCTGGAGGGTGAGAAAAGAGCTCAATGACAGCTTTGGTGGAACTGCTGCCACCACAATGGGAATAGCCCTGCACTGCCAGTGTTTTCAGGGTGAGGATAGTTTCAACTGGACCAGATGTGGGCCTTACAGTAGAGAGAGGCCAATGACTTCATGTCTGAGGACCCAGGTCTTGTCATGTCTTGGGTCCTGTGTGGAAGGACTCAAGTAGCAAAAAGTTGGACCTGAATGCCCAGGGACCAACTGGAAATGAGGTTGGGCTTGAGATGCAAGTACAGAAAGAGACTGATCAGGGAACCTCTGAAGAGGGCATAAAAGCATCCTCTGAGAGGCAGAATTTAACATCTGCCCAGCCAGAAAACCTGAAGCCATTGCTGCGCCTTCTCTGATTTGCTCCCATGGGGTGGCAGTGCAGCCACAGTAGCTGACTGGAGGAGACGGAGTGGAGGAAGAGAGAAGAACTCAACCCCCACCTCAACCTCAACCTCCACTACAGGCTTCCAGCTGAGCAGGCCCAAGCCGGGAGTAGAGAGAGAATAGAAGGTAAAAATAAGTTCAGAGCTTTGATGAATACCTTGAATTAATATTCTAATTTCTGAATTGAGACTATATGTGATGGTTATGTTTGTGTGTCAGCTTGGCTGGGCCTGGTTGAGTGGCTGGGCCTGGTTGAGTGGCTGGGCCTGGTTGAGTGGCTGGGCAGCTGGTGGTACTTATTCCCTATGATGAGACTGGCAATCAACTCCATGGTGGGATCTACCAGAAGCAGCTGAGTAGCTGCCTTTGAGAGGTGGTCTGCTTCCTGTATTTAAGGAGAAGCTTTGAGAATGGTCTCTAGCCTATGCCTCGCTTGGACCCTGCATGTCGGCTACATGTCATTGCTCGGCAGCCTGCTATGCTCTGCTGACCTTGGGACTTACAACGGACTTAAGTTAATGGCCTGCTGTGTGGATTGGTAACATAGGAGACTGTGCCTTTTTTCTTTTCAACCTTGGGGCTTCCCAGCCTCAGCAGCCTGCAGCTGTCTGAGTGAAGAAACACCTCTAGCTCCAGTGGGCCGGAAGCAGGAGGCAGAGCTGGACCTGAAGGTTGAGGGGCTTTCACCCAGCCCCTACAGCCTGACACTTTGAACTTGGACTTAAAGCCTCCAGATTGTAAGAATAAACTCCTGTTTGTTAAGGCCATCCCATTTGTGGTATATTTCTTGTCAGAGCAGCACTAGGTAACCAGAACACTATATTTTCAGTCAAAAGTGACCCCAGGGACTCTATTCCAAGAATGAGAAGAGAAATCTGGGGTTTTCTGGATTTCTTATTCAGGTCAGGGAAGGTTTCCCTCCTTTATTGCTGATGGTGCTAGGAAACAGCACCCCAGTTCTCTGAGCACAATGCTAGGCAGCTGGAGCCCATACAACAATTGATCTTTCTCTCTGTGGTAGTTAAGGTTATGTGCCAACTTGGCTGGGCCTGGTTTTGAGTGGCTGGACAGCTGGACATAGTTATTTCCCATGATGAGACTGGTAATCAACTCCATGGTGGACTCTACTGGAGCAGCTGAGTAGCTGCTTTGAGGCTGTGATCTGCTTCCAGTATATAAGAAGCTTTGAGAAAGGTCTCTGCAGTTTTTGGTACACTTGAATCCCGCATGTAGTTGAGTCATAATTCAGCAGCCTGCCATGTTGTCTGCTGATCTTGGGACTCTTAATGGTCTTGAATTAGTGGCCTGCTGTGTGGTTTGGTGATATTGGGACTGTGCCATTTTACTTGTCAACCTTGGGTTTGTCAGCCTCAGCAGCCTGCAGCTGTCTGAGTGAAGAAAGCCTCCAGCTTCAGTGGGCCGGGAGCAAGAGGCAGAGCTGAAGCCCAAGGTCAAGGGGCTTTCACCCAGCCCCTAGAGCCTGGCTCTTTAAACTCGGACTTCTGTCCTCCAAAAGTGTAAGAGAATAAACTTCTGTTTGTTAAAGCCACCCACCTGTGGTATCTTCTGTTAGAATAGTTTAGAGAAACGAAACACTCTCCCTCACTTATCTCAGGATCTCTGGTTCACACTCCACTCTTGCCCGGACACATTTTTCTCCAGCTTACATGTTAGGTCTGAGTATGTTGTCTGTCTGAATGTCAAGGCCAAATTCTCTTCGCAAAAGCCATTTCTTGCCCTAACCCTAAGTCCATCTTGGGCCTAATCTCCCTAGCAGTCTGATGACCTTGATGACAGGCATTCTTCCTCAGGGAGAGAAAATTTGGATTCCTTTTCCAAGTCCTTTCTCAGAAAAGAATGTTGTTGTTGTTGTTATGTGCTGTCGAGT
>NW_006921619.1:6712479-6733927 GCF_000298275.1 Orycteropus afer afer
GTTCTGCAATCGATCCCAATGGAAGCAGCAGTCAGGACATTAGACGACGTGTAGCATTGGGAAAGTCAACTGCAAAGGAACTGTTTCAAGTGGTGAGGAGCAAGGATATCTCGTTGAGGACTAAGGTGCACTTGACACAAGCCATGTATTTCCAATCACCTTGTATGCATGTGAGAGCTGGACAATGAATAATATTAATGTTTCGTTCTGCTGTGCATGGGGTTACTATGAGTCGGAAACAACTCGACGGCACTTAACAACAACATGACCCCCATAGACAGACAAACCCACTGGCTGCTCATCTGTAGAAAGAGTTGATAATAATAATGTGTATCTCACAGGATTAAGAGTGTGAAATAAAGAATGCATAGTTAAGAAGGGCATGGGAGGGGTAGGCGCAGGGAAGGGAGGAGAGGAGAGTTTTTTATGGTTAGGGATTGTAATTGGGGCTGTGAAGTCAAATGTACATGAACTGTTGAATGTAAAACAAACCTGCTTTGTAAATTTGCACCCAAAGCACACACACACGCGCGCGCACTCACACACACACACAAAAGGAGTATGAAATAAAGTCATGTGTTAGGATAAACCTAGGGAAATGACCAACAGTCAACTGTTTTGTAAACTACAAAAAATGGCAATTTCCTATGTTTTACTCTAATATATGAGCAATGCTTTGTAAACTTTAACTTGCTAATTTATTGCATCTTCAGAATTCTGCTTGCAGGAATGTCACAGGATCCCCCTGTTGACTTGTGAAGTAGGCATGATGTGGTTCTGCTCAGCACCTTCCCAGTTCTTCACCATTTTCTCCTTCATGCAAACCTCTCTCTCTCCTGGATCTAATTGCAAAAACAAGCTTAGCTCTCAGAGTGTCCTCAATTCAGAGGACTCATGTTTTTCTTCAGATTTTAGAAATATTTCTCTACTCTTAAAAAACAAAACAAAACAACTCTTCAGATTGATAAATTTGATTATATAAAAATTAAAAACTTTTGAATAAAAAAGACACTATAAACACAATTGGAAGAGAGATTCAAAGAGACAATCAATTCACAGAAACAGAATCCTCTTTAGCCGGAAGACTATTCTGAAAGGATGTCCAACTTTACTAGAAACTAGGGACATTCTACTTTAAATTATATATATATTAGGAAAAAACAACTCACTGCCATTGAGTTGATTCTGACTCAAAGAGACCCCTGCTGGGTTTTTGAGGCAGTAAATCTTTATGGAAGTAGATTGCTCAGTCTTCTTTCCGAGGAGTGGCTGGTGGGTTTGAACCACCAACCTTCTGGTTAGCAGTCAAATGCCTTATGCACTATGCCACCAGAGTTCCTATTTATAACATGTACCATGTATAATATACTATGTATCATTGATACATATATATGAATATATATATTTAAAGGATAGAAGAATATTTCTCAAATCTGAAGAGCACACACACACACACACACACATACATATACATACAAATTCCTAATGATTGTTGATGCCCTAAGAGGAAGGAAGGAAGAGTAGTCAGAAGGACCTTCAGGTTTATCAGTAATGTTTCATTTCTTTGAAGAAATTTACTTGAAAAATATCTGGCAAAACATTATGAATTGTCAGTCCTGACTGGGGAGAACAAAGTGTTATATTATTTTCTGTTCTCTTTTGTAGTTTTAACATTTGTTTAAAAAACCCATCTTTATTCTATTATCTCTTCTGGAACACCTATTAGAGGGATACTGGGACTTTAGAATCTATGTTTCTTATCTCTTAAATACATGAATTCATATTTTCTTTCTCTCATGCTGAATTCCAGAAGAATCCCTTAGCTCAATTTTCCAGCACAGTAACTCTTATAAACTGTAGTCATTTTTTCTATCAGGTCATCGACCTATTTTTTTTTTTTTTTATTTGCTTAACTGTATTTCTTTATTTTCAAGATTGCTCTTTTTAATCGAAGACTGTTCATTCTTGCTTCTTGGATGCCAGATCCTCCCTTATGCCTCTAAGGGTTTGGATTATATTTAAGTCTTACCATGATTACACTTTGCCTCTGTAAGTTCTTAGTTATTGTTTGTTCTACTTTCATTGTGTTGACTTTGCTCAAATATTTGCTGATTGATGACTGTGCTCCTCTTTGTAGTTGAGAGGCCGAGTTAGACTCTCCAGTGTCTGTTTGTGCTGCTTGCTTGTGGGGACTGGGAGGGAAGTGAGTGGACAGCTGAAGACAGGATACCGTAGAGGCTGGGCTTCAGGGCATGGACACTCAGTTCCCAGTATGCCTGAGCCCTGCCTTGTGTCTCTGACCCAAGCCTATATCCACTGCTGCCTTGAGGAAGATGCCCAGTTACCTCGGCCTGGCTGGGTATTTGTATTTTTGTGATCATGGACTAGTTTACAGAGAGACCAAACTCATGCTGCTCCTTTTGGTAGCTCTCTCTTTGGGTTATGCTGGACCCCTCTAGCTCCTCTGGCTGGGGTGATCTCTCATCCACACTTTGGATTGTGTTTGTTTGTTTGTTTTCTCTTTCTTTAATTCAATTCCATCATTTCATTAGTATTTCATTCGAGGAATTCTCTACATTTTCTGAACCACTAAGGAACTTCTTTATATTTTTGAGTTGTAGATTTCTTATATACCTTTTCTTTCACTTGTTAGGAAAGTATCTTATTTATAGTCCACCATCTGTGAATTTCAAGCTTGAAGAAAGAGAGATTGGAGCTCGAGAGAGGTTGTAGATTTGGGAACTCTGAATAAAATGAAAACTTGAAGCAGGGGAGTGTAAAAGATGTTCAGAGAAAGCCTGTGCACAGAGAGAGGAAAATCCAGCCAAGGACAGAACATAGGAAATTAGTCATAGTTAAGGGGTTAGGATACAGTTAGGACCCAATGGGAAGGAGTGGTGGGAGATGTAGCAGGAGGTTCAAATGAAGGCAGAGGCAAGAGGAAATGTAAAGGTTGCAGAGAGGTGATTGTCTTGAGAAAAGTCTTTAGAGGAATACAGGAGGCTGATGGTGCCTTCTGAAGGCAGCCCCATCAGAGGAAGGAGCTCTGATGGCATAGTGGTTAAAGAATTTGGCCGCTAACCAAATTGATGGTTTGAACCCACTGACTGCTCCATGGGTCGTAGGAATCGACTAGATGGCAGTGGATTTGGTTTTGGTTTTCTCACAGGAGGGTGGGGCCAAAGCCAGAAGGAATGAGCTGAGGGTAGCTGATGAGAAAGCCAAGTCCACCGTGGTAGCGTGAGGGCAGAGGCGGATAAGAAGAGGCAAAAAAAAAAAAAAAAATGAGAAAATTGTGGAGGATGTGCTAACAGAAAATTGCCCCCATGTCATGAAGGAAAAAAAAAAAAAAAACAACAACAAAAAACCAACAACCCTTCAGCCAGGATGGGTCTGGTAGACACTTGGGAAAATCTCCTCCTTTGACTGAGGCCTGCTGACATATACATATAAGGAATTTTTCCTTTTTATAGGAAGCAGATGGAATTAACAAACCTTGATTGTCATTTATATTTATCATATATACAGCAAGAGGTAATATATACAGTGAGATATGTTGGAAATACTTGTAATAGCTGAAAATTCCCTGCTATAAATGCATCTTTGTTTGGAAGCCATCTTTGATTGCTTTTTCAGTTTTTTTTTTTTTCCATAAATAGAGGACATTTTTCCATTATGTCATTGAATGGTGTAAGAAATGTGCAACTAGGTGTCATAATTTCTGCCCTGGAGAAAGCATTAAAAGGTATGGGAACTCTTGTCGAAACAGGTGATGCTGCTGCTCAGAGCTTGGCCATGGCCTTCAGTAAAGACTCTGTTCCATCTCCTTCTCTGGCACCAGGAAAGACAGCCTGGCTCTGACATCCACAACTGCCTGGACTAGCAAAGAAATCAGACCTTTGGCCCAGGGCTAAAAGCAGTAGAGTTAATAATATCTGGGTCCTGCTTGCCACTGAGATGGGGAATAAGAAGTGTGTTAATTCTGTGACTGGACTCTTATTAGTTAGGTCCTGACCATTTTGTCTCATTGCTATCAAAGAATGCCATTACTGTCTAGCCCAGAGAAAAGAGTCATACCTAATTCATGCAGATTATGAAACTGAAGGAGAGACAGGGGAGAAACAGAGGAAATTTAAAACAAGGTTCTAAACACAAGATCCCAAAAGGAAAAGGGGGAGAGATGTAGTGGACATTTGGGGCTCTTTTTTCTAAACACCTTTATTGAGGCATAATAGACATACAATAAACTTCATATTTAAAGTATTCAATGTGATAAGTTTTGGTATATGTATAACTGTGATACCATCACCACTATCAAGATATGAAATGTATCTGCTTTAGTTACCTAGTGGTGCCATAACAGAAATAACACAGGTGGGTGGCTTTTAAGAACAGAAATATATTTTCTCACAGTTCATAAGACTGTTGTTGTTGTTGTTATTTGCCGTCGAGTCGGCCCCGACTCATAGCAACCCCTCCTTGGGTTTCCGAGGCAGTATCACTACGGAAGTAGGATTGCCCAACCTTCCTTCCGAGGAGTGGCTGGTGGGTTTGAACCGCCAGCCTTCTGGTTAGCAGTCAAGTGCCTTAGCCACTATGCTACCAGAGCTCCTAGAAGTCCAAATTCAGAACATAGCTTTTGGGGCGGGGGGCTCCTTCTTTGTTTCATCTTCCAGTAGCTGCCAGCAATCCTACGCATTTCTGGGCTTGTAGATGAATCTGTGTGTGTGTCTGCCCTCGTACAATGCCATCCCCCTATATATGTCTTTGTTTGTGTCCATTTTGCTCTTTTTATGACTGGTAAGTGATTAGACTCAGGACCCACCCTCCTTGGGTATGAGCTAATTAACATGAAAAGGAAGACTCTATTTCCAAATCCACAGGTATTGGGGCTAGTACTTCAAAATGTATTTAGGGGCACACAATTCAATCCATAACAGTATCAACTATCCCCAAAAGTTCCCTTGTGCTACTTTGTAATTTCTCTGTCCCTCATCCCTGTGCCTAGGCAAACATAGATCTACTTTCTGTCACAATAGATAAACTTGCATTTTCTAAAATAACATATAAATGAGAGTATATACTCATTTTTTAAATCTAACTTCTTTCACTCAGTGTTATTATTTTAAGATACATCTATGTTGTTGCATGTAGCAATAATTTATCCCTTTTCATTGCAGCATAGTATTCTGTTATATGGGGATAAAATAATTTGTTTATCCTTCCATTTGATAGACATTTGAATTGTTTCCAGTTTCGGGCTATTGCAAATAAAGCTGCTATAAACATTCATTAAACAAATCTTTGTATGGAAATATGCTTTAATTTTTCTCGGGTAAAGACCTAGTAATAGAATGGCTGGATCATATGGTAGGTGTATGCCTAACTTTTCAAGAAACTGCCTAGCTGTTTTCTAAAGTGGTTAAAGTGGTTATAGTAATTGTATCACTTTACAGCCTCACCAGTAATATATGAAAGTTCCAGTTGCTCCACATCTTCACCAACACTTTGCATATAGTTAGTCTCTTTAATTCTAGATATTTTAATAGATGCATAGTATCTGCATTTTAGGTGGAGTTCTTTCAATTGAGGACTTCACAAAAACAGTAAGAAAGATGAGTTTACAATGGTTTGGCCCGTACAATTGCCCTAAGACTGAATGCTAAAAAATAGTTACTTGCATTAAACAGCACAAGTGATAAATGAGTCGTATATTTACTTTCACTCTTTCCTCTCTAAACATATGGCTACATTTGAAGCTCCATGAGGCCAAAGAGAAATAAATCTGGCTGGGCATGCGTTCAGCTCTAACGTTTCTGTCTTTACCCTGCTAAGATGCCTCTTTCATGCTCTGAGAATTTCTCCATCACCAGTAGGACTTGAAATGAACCCTATACTACATCCAGGTTCTTAAAATTATAATCATAATTGAAGCAATTGCTTAACATTTAAAATTACTGATGCTTATTGTGAAATAATTTTCTTTTCTGCTGAGCAATGGTTTATAACCTCTTTTGGGTCATGAATTCTTTTGAGAACCTAAAAAAAACTACAAAGACAATTTTGTGTAGTGTTTTAGGGTTAATTCATGGACCCAGTTTTAGCTGATGCTATTTGTAATTTGCTATTGGACAGAATATAGGGTGTTTTCCCCCTTCTTAAAATTGTTCTATTCAAAACTCAGGTGTTAGAGTCTGCCCCACGTGGTCAAGAGAAGTGCTGGAAAACAGAGAGGGAGCCTGAGGGTCACAGTCCTTCCTGTCCTGAACTTTTGGGATTTACAAGCCAATAAATCTGGTGGGGCAGTGCCTAAAGCATTTGACTGCTAACCAGAAGATGGGTGGTTAAAACCTACAGCTGCTTTGTGGAAGGAAGATGAGGCAGTCTACTTCCATAAAGATTTACTGCCTTGGAAACCCAATGGGGGTTGCTATGAGTCAGAATCGACTTGATGGCAGTGGGTTTTAAATTTTGTTTATTGCTTGAGATGGTGTGGGCTGAGTTTAGTAACTAGCAGCAGAAATCACCCTAACAGGTACAAAGGATGAGTCCGCTGAGAGCCAGGGGGAAACTAAGAGATTTTGGAAAGGAAGGAGTGAGTTGATGCGGAAGGGCCTTCCTGTCCCAGGCGTGGTCCTGGGGGTCAGGACTTGGTGGATATGGGAACTTGTCTAGTATAACAAGGCCTATCTCAATGTCCACAGTAGGGCCCCTGTCCCCCAGCAGTTACCAATCTTGAGGGTGCAGGGCTCTGGTCAGAATAGGATCAGGCACAGGACTTCACTTGGAACAAGGGGAAGCAGGCAGGAGCTGGGGCATGTTTAGACTCTTCTCCCCAGGGCAGCCACACCTGAGCACAGGGAGATTTTTCAGCTTCTCTTTTCCCAGTTTGACTAGGTGACTCTCTCCTGCCATACCACTGCCCCTGGCAGGCTTGAGTCTACTTTTAAAATACAGGAGATCTTCTAAATGGGTGGCAGAGGACCAACCCTTCCCTCATCACAGCAATGTGACTCTTCTAGCAGCTGGCTTCTGCTCTCCTGTCTCCCACTTTTCTCAGGAGGTGGAGAAGTCCCACCATCCTGGGTGCACACACGGTCTTCCCTGTGATCATCTTCCTAAAACACCTCAGGATGCTAGTTCTTGGCCCCCAAATCTTTGCTGGTTTCCTCATAACCTAACTGCTTGGTGTAGCTTTTAAGGTTTTCCATGCTCCAGCCCTATCCTCCCAATCTCCATCAATCTACTCATTTCTTTTGAGCCTCTGTGGAGCACCAGGTACTGTGATGGGTGCTTAAAGATACAAAGAGGTGCTGAGGAGCTCACAACCTGGCAGTGAGGGTGGGTGGGTCGAGGAGCCCCTGGAACAAATGGTGCAATGTAATACGGTAAGTTCTGGGATCAAAGGTTGTCCTATAGCCACACGGAGTCTCTAGGTGGTGCAAGAATGGTTAACATGCTTGGCTGCTAACCAAAAGGTTGGAGGTTTGAGTTTGTCCAGAGGTGCCATGGAAAGAAAGGCCAGGCATTCTGCTTTGGAAAAGATAGCCATTGAAGACCCAATGGTACAGCAAAAGGCAAAACAAATAAATAGGACCTCACCAAAATGGAAAACTTTTATTCATCAAAAGATTTTATGAAAAAAGTAAGACAAGCTACTAACAGGGAGAATATCTTTGGAAACCATATATCTGATAAGAATCTAATAGCCAAAAAATATCTCAAACTCTGACAACTTACCAACAAAAAGACAAATAACCCAATTATAAAATGGACAAAGGACTTGAACAGGCATTTCATCAAAGACGACATTCAAATGGCCATCAGATACATGAAAAGATGCTCAGCATGATTGGCCATCTGAGAGATGCAAATCAAAACTACAATGAGATACCATTTTGCTGCCACTAGGGCAGCTACAATAAAAAAATAAAATAAAACCCCAGAAAATAGCAAATGTTGGTGAGGATGTAGGGAAATTGGAATGCTTATCCATTGCTAGTGGGAATGCAAAAATGTTACGGTCACTGTGGAAAATTGTTGTTGCTGCTGTCATGTGCCATTGAGTCAGACCTGACTCATAGTGACCACTCCTTGGGTTTCCGAGGCGGTATCACTACGGAAGTAGATTGCCCAACCTTCCTTCCGAGGAGTGGCTAGGGGGTTTGAACTGCCAGCCTTCTGGTTAGCAGTCAAGTGCCTTAGGCAGCTCACTACCAGAGCTCCTCTGTGGAAAGTAGTGTGGCATTTTACTCAAAAGAGCAAAAATGGAACTACCGTATGATCCAGAAATTCCATTCTTAGGTATAACCCAAAAGACTTGAAAGTAGAGACTCAAAAAGGGACTTGTACACCAGTGTTCATTGCAGTACTATTCACAATAGTCAAAAGGTAGAAGCAACCTAAATGCCCATCAACAGATGAATGGGTAAACAATATGTGGTACATATATACAATGGACTACTACTCAGCCAGCAGAAGAAATGAAGTTTTGATGCATGCTGCAGTATGGATGGAGCTTGAAGCCATTATGCTGTGTGAAATAAGCCAATCACAAAAGGACAAATATTGTATGATCTCACTTACATAAAAAGATAAGAAAAGGCAAATAAATGTACAGAGACCAAAGTGATTAACAGGGGTGGGAGGGAGAGGGAAAGAAGAGTCAATGGTGATAGAAAAATCTCATTGATTAAGGGCAGAGATGCATAGCTGATTATTGTAATTGTTGTCAATAAGTTGTACACCTGTTGTTGTTGTTGTTATGTGCCCTCGAGTCAGACCTGACTCATAGCGACCCCTCCTTGGGTTTCCGAGGCAGTATCACTACAGAAGTAGATTGCCCCTTCTTCCTTCCGAGGAGTATAGAAAGTTGAATTAGCAAAAGTTGTGTGATAGATATATTTACAACAATGATTTTTTTTTTTTTTTTTTAAAGAGTAGCTGCCAAGGCTGTTTGTATACAACTAAACACCTCATGGGATTTTGGTTCCTTGGTTTGGAGGTTTATAGTCATGGTTTCATGGGACATCGCAGGAATTGGCTTAATAACTCATTAAATGTGTCTGTTCTACCTCCTAGTTCATTGCTTAAAAGCTTGCCAACAGCCATTGAAAGCACAATTGTTCTCTATTTACCCATAACGACAGAGGAAAGAAAGTCAGGAATAGCAGGAGGATATGGAATGTATAGCTAATTACCTCCATGAACAACTGCCTCCTTTGCCATGAGACTGGAAGAAGTAGATGGTGCCCGCTTACCATTACTAAACATTTTGAGCAAAGATTCTATAGAAGAAACCTGATTAAAAGGGGGCAAAATGTAGAACCGAATTTCAAATTCCATAGGCTCCAGACTTTCTGGAGCCATGGAGAGTGGCTATTGCTCTGAGACAATCTTTAAACCTTAAACCAAAAATATCCCCTGAAGTCATCTTAAAACCAAATAATGGTTTAGCTTAACTAGTAAAAAATGTCTGCCTGGAGCATTGTGCGCTTTCAGGAATTATCTATGTGGGATCAAATTGACAATAGCAGCTTGAAAGATTAGACAAGAACCTTAGAGGACTCCAAGTTTATGTTAATGAGAGAGAAACAACTCAGAAAAGAGGGCAGAATGGATGCACAACTCAAACAATGTGATCAATGTCATGGAATTGTACATGCAGAAACTGTTGAATTGGTGTGTGTTTTGCTCTGTATGTTCTCAACAACAATAACAAAATAAATAAAATCTGGAAACTTTTTTTTTAAAAAAGAAAACCATACAGAGCACAGTTCCACCCTGACACACCTGGAGTCACCATGAGTCAGAGTTGACTCAATGGTAACTTTTTTTTTGAAGCCACACAGTATACAGGAGGAATGGATTGGGTCTGAAACTATCAAAATATATCTGGAAAGGAAGAAAGCCACTGTGCTAAGGCCCAGAAGCAAGTCTGTGGCATATTTGGGTAAAGGCATGTGGTTTCGTCATCTAGAGTTTTGTGGAAGAAAAGGTGGGTGAGATAAAGGGAAGTAAGCCTGTGAGGGGCTTTAACAGTGTGCTCTATGTGAAGGCAATGAGTTGGCAGCCATGGAATGGCTATGAGCAGAAGTGACATGACCACTTATATTCTACAGAGGTGGCTCTGGGGCCATGTGGGGCCTATGTTTGTGAGAAGACAGCACTTAGGAAGACCAGTTAGGAGAGTTGTGTGGTCCAGGCAGGTGGTAATGAGGACCTGAGGCACTGAGACTTCCTTGTGGAAGGTGAGGGTTTATGGATCCTGTAAAATGTGAGATGGGGAACAGGGAGGGGAAGTTGTTGAGCCTCATCTTCCTCCTTCCAGGCTTCACAATCCCACTAAACTTATTTTCAGCCCTGCTGACAGGTCTTAGTTCTCAACATACCTTGCCTTGTCAAGCCTTTGCTAGTAGTGTTCATTCTTTCTGGAACACTCTCGCCCCCACCCTTCTCCACCAGGTAAATAACAATGAAGATTCTTAATAGAAATAATAATTAGAACAACTTTTTGAGCCCTTACTACAATCCAGATATTATGCTGACCTCTCTTTACATATGTTTAATGCTCACAATAAGCCTATGAGACAGGTATTATTATTCCAATTGTAAGATGAAGAAACCAAAGCCCAGAGATGGCTAAGTTGCTAATTGATGGTCACCCAGACCATTAAGTGGTAGAGTTAGGGTTTCAACTCATTTCTTCCTAGACCCAACTTTGTGTTCTTAAAAACTGTGGTACAAGGATTGACCAAGGCCCAGCTTTGGTGACACTTTCTATGTGGAAATGGACATTTTTGCCGTACCCAGTTCCCACCTCCCCAAGCAGAATTTCCTTGCTGCCTCATCTGAGCCCTCATGGTCCCTGCTTGATGGCCCTGGGCTGTGATTTTAGGAAACTTTGGGATTGGGTGATGCTAGGACTGGTTCTTACTGGATCCTGGAAAATTCACTCCCACCTGTTCCTGCGTCCACCTGCCACCTGAAAGAGAAGGTGGGAGGGAGAAGCAGTAACACTGTTGACTTCTTCTTTCTTGAGATACTCTTTCCCTGGCTATTTACCTTTCTGGCTGCTCTTAGTCTCTTGGAGTCTCCTCTCTTCTACTTTCCTACATTTAAATGTTTATGGTTCTTTAGCACTGTGACTTTGACCTTTGTGTCATTACACAGTTCATGCTCATGGCTTAATGAACACTTACATCTAACAAAGCTTGATCTTGACCCCAGGCCTCTTTCATAAACCATAGCCATGTATATCCATCTACTTAATTGACATCTCAACTCCAACACAGGATGCGGAGTACTAAATTCATTATCTTCTTCTCCACCCCTCCCTCTTTTGCTCCCCACATCTCTGGTGGCCCATCAGCCAGCCCCCCCAGAGCTGAGTCCAAAACCATGAGTGTTGTCCTTGATTTATCTTCCCCAAACCCTTAACACCTCTCAGCCAATTAACAACCTCTATCTAGGCTCTGTTGAGGAGTTGTGGTGGTGTAGTGGTTAAAGCATTAGGCTACTAACCAAAAGGTTGGTGGTTCAAACCCACCAGCCTCTCTGTGGGAGAAAGATGAGGCAATTTGCTTCTGTAAAGATTTACAGCCTTGGAAACCCTGTGGGGTAGTTCTACTTTATAGTATAGGGTCGCTGAGTCAGAATCGACTTGAAGGCAGTGGCTGTGGTTTAGACTCTGTTGATCTTCCTCTTAAATTATCTTGTGAATTCTCCATTCCTTCCATCTTTACAATTACACTTTTTCTGGTGGGTGGTTATAGTTTTCTTACTGGTTTCCCTTGTTCCAGTCTAGTCTCCTAACAGTAACTACAGATATCTTTCTAAATGGAGAACTATTTAGATCTGACAGGTCATAGACTCCGGAGCCAGGCTGTCTTAGATTCATATCTTGGCTTGTTGTAGGTCGAGTTCCAAAATAATGACTAGAAAGTCAACTGTAGCTCATAGAAAAATTTAATAAGAGGATAGTAACCTTGCAGGGTGAAGACACATGAGGCCAGAGACAATGTCATGTGTGTCTCCCTGAGCCTTACAGGCTAGGGGTTTTTATAATAGTTTTAAGGCCGTGACGTACATAATTTCAAAAGACCTTATGCAGGCAGGATACTCATAAAATCTTGAGTCTTTTGCAAAAGTCAGGAAGCTGAACAGGGCTGTGATAAATTCCTAATGATAGACCTCAACTTCCTTCAGGCTAGGTGCATAGTCTCTTTCTAAGATGGAGTCTGGAGTTTCAATATGGATGCCGTGACTACTTCTTCACAGGTGTATTTTGCTGTTTGCTCTTGGTTCGACTCTTGGTCCTGTCTTAGATCGGCCATCTTAGTTCATCAGGCAGTAAAGGAGGGCAGGGATATGCAAGCTTCAAAACTGGTTAATTTTTAGATAGACAGAGATAAATATTGATTTGGGTGAAGAGAAGGGCAATGTACCAAATGTGAGTGACCAATATGGCAGCATTGAGGATGAGAAAGACATAGAGAGTTACATGGGCAGTACAGACAACAAATATGAACCCTTTTGCATATACAGTACTGAGTTGTCAGTGAAAGCAAACATGGGTATAGGGACGGATAGATGGGTGAACAAGCTAAACAATTGTTGTTGTTGTTATGTGCCGTCGAGTCAGCCCCCGACTCATAGCGACCCCTCCTTGGGTTTCCGAGGCAGTATCACTACGGAAGTAGGATTGCCCAACCTTCCTTCCGAGGAGTGGCTGGTGGGTTTGAACCGCCAGCCTTCTGGTTAGCAGTCAAGTGCTTTAGCCACTATGCTACCAGAGCTCCTTAGGTATGTCTAAATGGAGAGTGTATCCAAGATCATATATAGGGTTGGCAGACAATGGGCCTATAAGTTCATGTGAATGATCAGAATTCCCAGGTGTATAGTAGAGCTGACAAGGGGCAAGGTTATGGTCATTACTTGGTCACAGCCAGCTACCCAGAGGGACCAAGTAGTTGATCCTGCGGGCTTGGGACCGTAGTCGCAGGGGACATCAAGCTCAATTGGCATAACATACTATACAAAACATTGTTCCCCCTACTACTTTGGCGAGTAGCGACTGGGACCTTAAAAGCTAGGAAGCTGCCATCTAGATGCAACAACAGGTCTCTCCTCGTCAAGAAGAAAGAAGAAAACCAAAATTAATGGAAACAATCAGTCCTAGTGACTGGTACACCATCCGATCTGCAACCTACACAACTATGAGACCAGAAGAACTAGATGGTGCCCAGCTACCACTGCCATCCACTTGGAAGGGATGTAGGAGATCCTACATAAAGAGGGAGAACAATGTGGTACAAAACTCAAAATTGTTTGGAGGCAAAAAAAAAAAAAAAAAAAGAAGGTGGGGACCAGGTTTGCTGGTCCAATGGAGCCTGGTGTAACCACTGAGACTATGGCCCCTAGTTGCCCTTCAGGTCTGGAATTGAACCCACAACTGTGGTTTCCAGCCAAACAAAGTACAGGCATGTGAGTTAAACATTTACCTCAAGTAGACACACGCCCTGGAGAGAACAATCATGGGAGAAGGAAGGGCAGCTTATGAACAGGGAGATAGCTCAGGGTGCAGAAGAGTTTGAAGGGATGGACACTGGGAGGAGGTAACTATGGGGAGGAAGTGGGAGGGGAGCTGCTGCATTGTAAATTTTGGTCAATGACATGAGACAAAGTATATGTGAACTACTGTATGAAAAGTGAATTTACTCTGTAAATCTTCACCCAAATCCTAAAAAAAAAAAACAAAAAAAAAACCAAAAAAAACTGGTTAATGCTGACCACAGGTAGTGGGCTAGAAAATGTTTCAAGAATGGCCTATTATCAGGAAATGCCATCTAAGCAGTAAATTTACATTTGGATTATTTCCCTTGCAGTGTCCCTTCCTTGGTCTCAGGATCTGAGGAATGTGATTGTCCTGCCTGTGAACTGTTCCTGTTTTGGTTTTATGGTTTTAGGATTATGGTTGCAGGGGCAGAATTTTTATGTGATTATGGCTACAAGTAGTAGAATAAGGCAATGTTTAAACTGAACAAGATTTATATGGAGTTTTAGGTTATGAAGTTAGAATACATATTCATCTCCTAGAAACTGTAATCTGTCTATACTATTACAGGCTCTGTTACTTACTCTCTGTGAAACCTTGGGGAAAATTACTTATTCCCCTGTGCCTCAGTTTCCTCTTCTATAAAAATGAGGAGAATAACACAGATATACAGTCCTTTAGGAGTCCCCAGGTGGTGCAAATGGTTAAGTACTCTGCTACTAAGTGAAAGGTTGATGGTTCAAGTCTACCCAGAGGCACCTTGAGAAAAAGTCCTGGGGAACTACTTCTGAAAGGTCATGGCCATTGAAAACCATACTGAGAGCAAGCTCTATTTTGAAACACGTGGAGTTACCGTGAATCAGAATTGACTCTATGGCAACTGGTACAATCCCTTATCCAAAGCTGTTGAGGCCACATATGTTTTAGAAGTCAGAAATTTTGGATTTAAAAAAAGGCAGTACTTTGCATATGCCTTATATTTCATAACATTCCCAGCAAGGTCTGGGGTAGCACCCTGTAATCAAGCACATTTATACTTCTGCAATAAGACATAAGAATATTTGCATTAAGTGGGGGCAAATAAAGATATAAATAACTTGTTGTCAGTTCAGCTCAGATTTTGCTGCCAAATGAGTTATAAAAATCTTTAGGTTTTCAGTTTTGGATTGTAGAATCGAGGATAGAGGATTTTGGACCTCTTCATAGGGTTTGTAGGAAGATTAAACAAATCAAATGTAATTTTAGAAAACTCTTTGAATAGTGACTGGCACAGAGTTAGGTTATGTAAGTATTGGTTAAATTGGGTTTGTCTTTATTTAAAACCTTCAGAGCATTGCCCTGGTCTCAGACGGATGTCGCTGGTCTGTTTGCTTCTGCACCCTCTTGCCACTCCTCTGCATCCCCTTGCACTTGGAGAGCCAGCACTGCAACATTCTTCCAGTTCCTCCATTGTCTGCTGATTCATTAGCCTCAGGTGTGCACATACTCTTTCCCCTGTTTGGACTACCGCCCACCTCCCTTTTTACCTGACCATCCTAGTCCCTCCTCAGGCTTCAGGGAGCCCTCCCTGCCCCCAGGTCTAGCTCCTCTTTGTCATTACTGTTCCCATCGGCAAGTGCCAGTTTACTTGTCCGTCTAAACTCCCTCATGGAAGGAACCCTGGTCTTGTTCACCTCTGGTATCTGGCACATAGTAAGCTCCAAGTAAGTATTTACTGGGGAAATAAATAACTCATTTGAACTGATATTTATGGAGCATCCAGGGTCTGTACTAAGTGTTTGGCACAATCACCCCATCCAGGCCTCAAAGCTCCTTTCTGAGGTAGCGTCATAAGCCCCACTTTCTCTCAGAAGCTTGTGCTGTCTAGCTCTTCCACCTGCTAGCCCTCCTTGTGCTGTCATTGGGTCACCCCCACTTCTTGCCCACTGAGGATTTTGGTAGTGTCTCATGCTTTCTCTGTCACCTCAGGTCCTTCCCATGGCTTGAGCAATGTCCTTGTCCTTGGTCAGGCCCTACCCCCACACTGACATTTCTGTTCCAGAATCTTCTCATCTCCAGAGACTTGATGAACTTTAGTCACTCACTCCTTAGGCTACTGACTGCTAACCAGAAGGCTGGCGGTTCAAACCCACCGGGCACTCCTGGGAAGGAAGGTTGGGCAATCTACTTCCGTAGTGATACTGCCTCAGAAACCCAAGGAGGGGTCTCTATGAGTCAGGACTGACTCGATGGCCCACAACAACCTTAGGCTACTTCCCAGACACCAACATCCAAACTGTACCATCCTTTTCTTTCCTGATCTCCCTGTCTTTCCTCCTCATGCAGGCCCGCACCCTCTCTATCCATTTAAATGTCATTTTATAGATACATACATTCCAGCAACATGCCCCTGCCCCTGCCACACACACCCAATAAACAAACCACAAAATCTTCACTCTGGTTTTGCAGGCATCAGGTTTTTCAAAAAAGGACTTAATGCCATGTTTAAAAGATCGAGTCATTTCACATAAAAATCCAGACATGGTTCCCTTAGGAAGGAAAACTCAGAAATGTGGCAACTCAAGCCTTACATTCTGACCTGAGACTGAGTGGCCCTGCTCTCCAGTTTGCCTAATTCCCACCACTCCTTGCATCTCCTAACCCAGTCAGCCTCTCTCACTCATGTTATCTGACTGGCCTGAAGGCTTCTGAGTATGTGGCTCCTGTCTTGGACTAAAAAAGTTTTAAGAGGAAAAAGTCTGTTAACATTGCTTACATGTAAAAAGTATGCTTACCTTGGTCAAGCCAGCATTTCTTTAGTCACAAAAGAGTGTGTATGACCATGATGTTTGCTTTTCGAGCACCTGCTGTGTGCTGACACTTTTCATGCAGGGTACCTCTAAATCCTTACACAACCCTAAAAGGTGCTTATTATCCATTCTAGTTTTTTCAGATGAGAAAACTGGGGCTTAGAGAGAGTAAGTAATTTGCTTACTGTCACACTGCTAGAAAGTTGCAAGGCTTTGTAAAAGCCTGAACAAATATCACTTAAAGTACCAAACCATTTGGGCCAGACCTTGGTGAAACAAACATACAGGACATAAGCACAAATTGTGAGAGGGTTCCGACATCTTGGACTAGCCACATCCACTCTCACAGGCAACCAAACCCTTCTTAGAGTTTAGTAGATTTACGCCAAGATTTTTAAAGAGCAGCTCCTTGCTTGTAGGAATCTCTCATGATCTAATTGGGTGGAGCTGGGGGTGGTGAATGATAATTAGGTCTAGAATGATCTAGGAGAAGCAAGATGGAGCAGGCCCAGCACCAGAGGCAAGAGAGTGGGCAGATACTACAGGTGACGGAGGGAATAGCTGCGGTGTATAATGTCTGTATGTGCTTCCTTCCACTCGCTGGCCAGGGTTTGGGGCTTCCTCAGGCAATGACAGTGGTGGTTCAGTGGTGAATTCTGCCTTGCACGAGGGAGACCCAGTTCCATTGTTGTTCAATACACCTCACACTGTCAGGGGATGCTTCCTGTTGCTGCAATGCTGAACAGACTTCAGCAGAGCTTTCAGACTGTGGTGGACCAGGAAGAAAGGCCTGGAGATGTACTTTTGAAATTCAGCCAAGAAAGCCTGTGGATGAAAATCGTATGGCTCACAATGGTCCGATCTGCAGTGGATCATGAGGGTGGTGCTGGACCGGGCAGCATTGCCCTCTGTTGTGCATGGGGTTGCCATGAGTCAGGGGCTGACCTGATAGCAGCTATCAGCAAAGACAAGGATCTCTGGTGGTGTAGTGCATAAGACATTTGGCTGCTAACTAGAAGGGTGGCAGTTCAAACCCACCAGCTACTCCTGGGGCAGAAGATGAGGCAATCTACTTCCATAAAAATTTACAGCCTTGGAAACCCAATGGGGGTCACTATGAGTCGGAATCAACTCGATGGCAGTGGGTTTATCAACAAAGACAAAGGCATCTCTTGTAAGAGCTTTAGGGGAGTTGGCAGTTGTCCTAGACTCTGGGATAGAGGAGCTGTCAACCCTGGCAGACATTGCTGCTGCCTGTCTCCTTTCTCTGGCTCCTGCCTGACTTCCCTGTGGGTTTGCACCCTTCTTCACCTCTACCTCCGAAACAAACATTCCACCCACCCATTGGTGGCGTCTGCTTCCCTTGGGTCTGGCCCAAGGTGGCTCACCTGCCTGAGGCTAGACTCTAGATGTCTGGGACTTACTATCACTTGTCTCAAGCTCTCTCAATAACACATTGGATAGAGGGCCCAGCGCCATCCCAGACAGGGTGGTACCGAGGCAGTGGACAGGGGAGCAGGATACCTGGGCATCTGTGAAAGTCTTTTCCCTTATGCAAGAGAAATGGTAGCCCCTGGTACTTTCTCTCTCAAAACAGTCCACCCATGGGCTATAATAGAGGGTTTAGAGAAGAAAAGCAGGATTTAAGAGTGTAAAAACTGTGTACTAAGCTCAGGAATCCACAGAGGAGGAGAGGAATGACCAACACACCTGGAAGGATTACCCTGTGGTTGTTGTTGTTATAAGCCGTCCAGTCAGACCCGACTCATAGTGACCCCCCCCCCCTTAGGTTTCCGAGGCAGTATCACTATGGAAGTAGATTGCCCAACCTTCCTTCTGAGGAGTGAACTGTCAGCCTTCTGGTTAGCAGTCAAGTGCCTTAGGCACTACACTACCAGAGGTAGTACCAGCCAAAAGGTTGGTGGTTCAAATCCACTCAGAGGCACGTCAGAAGTAAGGCCTGATGATTTCCTTCTGAAAAGCCACAGCCTTAACAATTCTATGGAGCAGTTAAACTGCACCCATGGGGTCACCATGAGTTGGAATTGACTCTATAGCAACTAACAACAACAGTACTCTGATGGAAGATTTGCCTTCTGCTTTTCCATGTTTCAGGTTCTACAATGAGCAAGTACTACTTTTCTAGGGAAAAAAAAAATGTTTATTTTAAAAAATCTGAAAACTTGCAATAAATAATAAAAATGTGAATGAGTAGTTAAAAGGTTTGAAGGAAAAACATCCAAAATTTCTCGAAGCTTCTGTCTGGGTGGCATGTCACCTGAACCTCAGAATATGAATCCTGGCTCCCCATTAGTCTCCTTGTCCTCTTTGCTCTGTTCATTGTTTTTCATGGTATTTATCAGGACCTGACATATGCTCATTGCATTGTCTCTGGTTTGTTTCCTTCTAGCATGTGAGTGAGAATGGCCAGACTTTGTTTCTCTTTCTTTGGTCATGTTGTCAGAAGGGACCATTCCCTGGAGAAGGATGTCATGCTTGGTAAAGCAGAGGGTCAGCAAAAAAGGGGAAGACCCTCAATGAGATGGATTGACACAGTGGCTGCAATGATGGGCTCAAGCATGGCATGAGGATGGTGCAGGACTCCACAGTATTTTGTTCTGTGAGTCAGAAGCAGTGCCACGGCACTTCAGAACAATAGCAGCGTGTAAATGGCACATGAGCAGGGCCTATGTCTGTCCTGTTCACCTCTGCCGCCTGTAGCCAAGAACAGCCTCATGCTGTCAGGGAGAGGCTTCCTGTTGCTATGATACTGAACAGATTATAGCAGAGCTTCCAGACTATGAGAAGGCCTGAGGTCAATACATAATTGTTGCTGAATGAATGGTAAGCTTGTGAGGGAGTTAAAATTTTTCTTCATACATGTCTGAGTTTCCAGATGCCTCTCCAATGAACTTCTATTACCTTTGTGATGAGAAAACAATGAATAAATATTTTTCCCTCCTTGGAAATAGCAAAATATGATCGATGATCATATTTAAGAACGAACTTCCTTTATCATGAAACCAGCATTCACTGAAGTCTTAAAAATACATGAGAAAGTCTCGGGGGCAACTTAAATCAATTGGCATAATGCAGTTCATAAGGAAAATGTTCCACATCCTAGTTTGGTGAGTTGTGTCTAGGGTCTTAAATGCTTGTGAGTGGCCATCTAAGACACAACTATTGATCTCTGCTCACGTGGAGCAAAATGGAATGAAGGACAGCAAAGGCTCACAGAAGAAACTACTCTATGGGATTAATAACCCACATGAACCACAACCTCTTCTAACCTGAGACCAGAAGAACTAGATGGTGCCAGCCTCCATTACCAAATGTTTTGACCAAGAGCACAAGAGAAGGTCCTGGATAGAATGGGAGAAAAATGTAGAACAAAACTTGAATTTTTAAAAACAGGCCAGACCTACCGGACTGTAGAGATTAGAGGAAACTTCAATAGTCTTGAACTTGGAATTGAAACTATATCTGTAAGTCACCTTTCTGCCAAATTGACTTATAAAACAAAATCACCTATGAGTAATGTGCTCCCTTAAACGAGTAACTATATTATAACAACTGGTCAACATTTACCCAGAAGCACAGATGTGAGAAGGCAAGCAGTGGAAAGGGAGCTACATCAATGGAAACAGAACAAACAGGATAGAAATAGTGAGAATGCGGACACAATGTGAAAATTGTACCAATGGCATGGGACAATTTGTAGAAAAATTGTTAAGGAGGTACCTAATTTGCTGTGTAAAATTTCATCTAAAGCACAACCAAATATTATTAAAAAATAAACAAAAACACGAAAAACCTTGTTGGTGTGAGGTACACATCTGAGTGGCCAGATTCCTGCTGAACTGGCTGATTGCACAGATAAGCAGAAAAGAGCTTCCTCTCCAGGAAGCCACAACTTGTGTGCAGGGCCACCAAGGTAAAGGAGATTGATGGGTTAATTGGCCTCCCCAGGAGACTGGCTGGGAAACCACAAACTGTTTGTCCCTTCCTATTTTCCTGTCTGTTCACTTTTTGGTCCTCTAGTCAGCCAGTGCAGAGATGTGTCCCTGTTTGTTAAAGCCATCCACTCATTTGTATCTTCTGTTAGAACGGCACAAGAGAGCCAAGACACCTATGCAGCCAAACAAAAACAAAACCAAAAAGGGCAGAGAAAATTTTACAAACGCATGAAATCCTCCCAGTCATGTGAACAAGAATGTCAGTTGCCTTGACAGACTCCTTCTCTCTCTCACATTAAACCCTCCAATCTTAGGTACGAATACAGGAAGCCATTCCTCCCCAAGAGACCCATGTCTGGGCTATGCCCAGTCCATATTGTTTTAAATGGACCTCCAACGCACAGAACTGGATTAATTATAATCCCTAGTTCATGACTCATCGTTGGTCCATGATTGGTTTTTTATTTTATTTACCTAGTTATCTACCAATGAAATGCCCGGTGGTGCAATGATTAAAGCACTCAGTTGTTAACTGAAAGGTCAGTGGTTCTAACCCACCAGTGGCTCCTAGGGACAAAAACCTGGTGGTCTGCTCCTGTAAAGATTACAGACTAAGAAACTCCATGGGGTGGCTCTATTCTGCCCTATAGGTTCATTGCAAGGCAGAATCCACTAGATTGGGAACAACAACAACACATACCTGTGAACTCACCACTAGTTTTAAGAATGAAAACGTTATCATATCAATAGCCTACTTCTACTCTTTATTCCCACCATCTGCTGCTGCCTTCCTTCCTCCCTCACCCCAACTTTATTTTCCTGAATTTTGTGTTTATTACTACTTTACTTAAAATCACTGGATAATTGAGATCTCCAGTGGCCTGTGTAGTGTCCCCTTGTTCTGTTCAAACGACAGCCTCCTGGTCAAGGTACAGATTCCTCATGAGTACAATCAAGTGCTCGGGAATGCCCATTCTTCTCAATGTTTTCCATAATTTGTCATGATCCACACAATCAAATGCCTTTGCACAGTCAATAAAACACAAGTAAACATCTTTCTAGTATTCTTTGCCTTGAGCCAAGATCCATCTGACAACAGCTATGATATCCCTTGTTCCACGTCCTCTTCTGAATTCGGCTTGAACCTC
>NW_006921619.1:6735272-6760463 GCF_000298275.1 Orycteropus afer afer
TTTACAATGCAGCAGCTCCCCTCCCACTTCCTCCCCATAGTTACCTCCTCCCAGTGTCCATCCCTTCATACTCTTCTGCACCCTGAGCTATCTCCCTGTGTATAAGCAGCCCTTCCTTCTCCCATGATTGTTCTCTCCAGGGCGTGTGTCTACTTGATTTGCCTTACTCTTAAAAGTAGCTTTTTCACAAATTTGGTTAAGTTCAAGAATAGCTAACCTACTTTTCAAGAAGAAGAATAAGGAAGAGAGCTTTCCCAACCAGATATCAGTACAGAATGGAGCTGGGGAAACTTGGTTATCCATCCAGTCAATGCTCATTTCCTTCCACTTCCCCATTCCAGGATCCCCTCCTAGATTCCAGGAATGGTCAGAGATCCCTCAGAGAAGCCTGAAAACCATCCCCTAGAGTAACAGACAGTTGACGTAGACAGAAAAACTGATAGATCAACACCATAAAAAGCCATCGTAGGAGCTGCCAGGTATATTTGAGAATAAGGAACATGGCTCCTGAGATGGGAAGCCACACTGTGGGTCCCAGGTGTCACTCACCAAGTGGCATCCTCACAAAGCTCATTATAGGGATAAGACAAAGCACAGCTAGGGGCAGAAGGACAGTCTTACAGCTAGATGTCCCCATCCTGCAGCATGGCTTCTGCCCTGAGCTCCTTGAGTTCTCCAGTATGGGGGCCTATGGAGCACAGCTGGTACCTGGCCCATGGGAATTCCTTCTAGGAGGAGCAGGGGTGGTGCCAGAGGCTGCAGAGACCATAGACAGTGGCCAGCAAAAGCAGCCGGTAAGGCCAGGTACCAGCAGACGATGGTGAGGAAAACAAGATCTGCTGGGTTATCTGCCCACCAGGGCTGTCCAGATAGTGGGGCATATAACAGTGAGGTGACCTGCAGCATCTAAGAGCCAAACACCAGCAGTAACCAGGTGTTGAACACCTGAGAGTGCTGGTTAGGATCCCAGATCTCCATGGTGAGCACCTGGGCCAGCAAGGAGACGGGTAGCAACAGCAGGCTGTTTACGTGAATCTCCAGGCTGTTTTTGTGGTCAGTGTGGGCCACCATTTGCCACAACAGCACAACCAACCCTAAGACTGTGTCCACTTGCTCTAGCTCTATGCTCTGCTGGGCCAGCCACACCTGGCTTATAAGGTCCAACAGGACCCTGAGCAGGAAAAACCCCCAAATAGTTACATGCTGCTATGAATTGTGGTTCTAGAAAGGCTGAGGGTTCTTTCAGTCCGCCATGGGGAAACAGTTGGTTCTAGGGGGGAAGAAGAACTCCCCAAAGATCAAGATCAAGATCAAGAATGCTTGTATCTTCCCCATTCCCTCTACATATACTTGTTGCCAATACCTGTGGCCTTGCTTGTCCTTTCAGGGTAGTGGGGGGAAGAGTTGCTCCTGGCCCCTTTGGAGGGCCCAGGACACCACCACTGCAGAGCAGAACCCAGTGAAATAGATGATCATCCCCAGAACTAGGTGTCCCAGGAACAGCCAATGGTCTGCTCCGTGAGCTGGGGAAGTGGGACTCATGCATGACTCATCGCCTTTCATTGCAGGAGAGTAGCCCTGCTGGCTCCACCTCTGTTTCTACACATGCGATGGGTACAGGCACCATGGGGGCCGTCAGGTAGCTGAGGGCTGGCCAGGCTCCTCCCTAACAAGGCAGTCCTCCAGAAAAGGGCAGTACTTCTTTGACTGCTTTGCTCCCTGCAGAATCGCTGAGCTTTCATTTCTCTGTTCAGCGTGGGCAGTAGATTCTTTGTGAAATCCTTGGCACAGAGGAAGTACTCAGTAGATGATACTTATTATTATTTATTACTACTCTAACTGGACCACCCCAGGTTTCACCAGCCAGTGAATAAGAACCCATTGATGGCCTAGTTCTCAGTTCTAGTTCTAGTTCTTAGTACCCCTTCCTCTGGTGTTCTGGTGTCTATAAGGGAGAGGGTGTGGTTCAGGCTCTGGTGGTTGCTCTCTGCTGCGCTGGGTCTGCAGTTGTGCTGCATCTAAGCCTCTGTTCTGTAGCTTTGAGGAGCTCTGGTGGTGTTGCCCCGGGCCAAGGCATATCACCTCTGCTGCCATCTAATGGCCAACACCTCAACTGCAGCCGCCCTGACTCCCTCTGTGCCAGACTCACTGCCAGGGCTGCCTGGGACGCTGGCCTCTGCCACGCTGAGGTTCAGTGCTCTGAGAGTTTGCTCTGAGCAGTGATGGAAAGAGTTTTTCCAGCTGTGTTATGTCCATTTGGGTGAAGGGGTTGTTGGGCTCCAATGAGTAATGGAAATTTTTGAGATCATGCTTTCAGTTCATTTGCACAGACCTTCTGTTCCTTCCTGTATTCACCTGGGGCTAGGGTCACTGAGCTGGGCTGTATTTGGGTACCAGGTGCCACGGCTGTTGCAGCCACTGCAAACCTGTGGGGCTTGTTTCAGGCCTGGCCTGTTCTAGCAGTCTCCTCCTCCCTTACAGTAAATTTTCACATAGGAGCCCTCTTTCCCTGTGTACAATTTAGTATATTTCAGCTGCAACCTGTCCTGCCCAGCCCTGGACATCTGGAATGTCTATAAACCTCTGAACCTTAATATATAATAATAATATAAAATTCACACATACGCTTGTATATATGTGTTATATATGTGTATGTGTATGTGTGTGTGCATGTAGGTATGTATTTAGAGTTTCAGGCAGGTGCAAATGGTTAACGTAAAAAACCAAAAACCAAACTCACTGCTGTCAAGTCGGATCCGACTCACAGCAACCCCTTCTTGGGTTTCCAAGATGGTATCACTACGGAAGTAGATTGCCCAACCTTCCTTCCAAGGAGTGGCTGGTGGGTTTGAACTGCCAGCCTTCTGGTTAGCAGTCAAGTGCCTTAGGGACACGCTACCAGAGCTCCTTAATGTACCCAACTGCTAACCGAAAGGTTTGATGTTTGAGTCCACCCAGAGGTGCCTCAGAAGAAAGGCCTGGTGATCTACTTCCCAAAAACTCAGTCATTGAAAACCCTATGGAGCTCACAGTTCTACTCTGACACACATGGAGTTGCCATGAGTTGGAGTCAACAGCAAGTGGTTTGGTATTTTTGGTTTGTTCATTCGTTCATTCATTCATCCAACATGAGTCTTCTTCATAATAAATACCTCTGGTGGTATAGTGCCTAAGGCATTGGACTGCTAACCAGAAGACTGGTGGTTCAAATCCATCAGCCATTCCTTGGAAGGAAGGTTGGGCAATCTACTTCCGTAGTGATACTGCCTTGGAAACACAAGGTGGGGTCGCTATGAGTCAAATTGACTCACAGCAGTGAGTTTTTTTAGAGGCAAGATGTCAGATATATATAGATGACTATAGACACATCTGAATTTTAGGTCTAGCTTAGTCAGAAACCCTGCTGTACTTATAGCTGTAGGGACTTTCATACTACAGTGTTGGGTTTGTATTGTACATACAATTTTTTATCCTGTTTTTTCCTTCCTGATGTCATTTAATATTTAATGCTAGGCTCACAACTTGTGAACCTAGTCGAAGATAGTTTTCATTTATATTACAAATAACTTTTCATTAAAATTACAAAGCATCTAATTTTCAGTTCTAAATATAAAACCCTATCATTAAGAGCAAGATTGCCAAGAACACAAACATCCAGGGCAGTCAGTTACTTTCCTTACCCACCTCCTCAGTCACTGCTTAGTTGTGTCTGATTTGCACCGAGCTGGAGTAAATTTAACTATCTCACCTTTTCCGTCTGACAATGAAAGGGCTCAAAACCTTTCTGGGCCTTTAATTAGATCCAGCGACACACACATGTTGCTGCAATCCTAATTATCCTAGAAAAAGTAACACAAATAGCAGCACTCCCTATGTGCCAGCGCACTGTTCTAAGCATTTGACACGTACAGTAAACCTGTGAAAGCTGGAAACTGTGTAAGGCAGAAACCTGTCAGAAAAGGAAGACTCAAATATTTTTCACTAGAGAGTGATACAAAAGTGGTGACTGAACACCCTGTCAAAGGTGGAAAACTTGTCAGACCTGGAAAAACAAGTTAATCCCATCGAGTTCCAGCTCTCACAGGTTTCACTGTGTAATCTTCCCAGCAACCCAGTTGACCCCCTTTTATATGTTCAGCAGTAACCCGCCCAAGTCACTTGGTTTGTGTGGACCTCACCTTTGCTAATCCTAGGGAAAGTTCCTATATCCATTGTCTTTGTATTTCTACATCTTTCTCTGTCTGGAAGGAGAACAGGAAAAAGAAAGAAGCATAGCCACAGATGTACGACATAACCTGGTAACCTTTTCCCACTCACAATCTGTTCTTCTCTGTTAATTTTTCCTTCTGAAAAATTTTTGTGTCCATTTTAGAAGTGACCCTGCATGACACCCTGCCACTTGGTGTCCTCTGATGCAGGAGTGTCTTGGGGCTTGGGTCTCCTCCCAAAGGCAGTGAACCAAACCCTGGTATCTCACTGGGGAGTTACCCAGGCACATGCTTTGGGATCCTTGCTCTGGGAAGGATCTGTGACCTGTGCTGGGCATAGTTGGGGAACAGTGCAAAGGTAGCAGGAAGATTTCGTGAGACCTGCATGGAAAGGGAGTGACCTACTGTGTGCCCAGTTCATGGTTACTGTGATTAATAAAGGGAGGGAGAGCAGGCTATGGAAATGAAATCTGCACCCCTGGGAGCCTCATGCAGTTTGGTCCCCGTGTAGATATTAATCACCAGGAGGTCTGCATGGGGCTGGGTGCAATTCTGTGTGGGCAGCAGTGGTAGGACTCCCTCTGACACCCAGTTCCTCCTGCCCCTAAGGTGCCTTTTCACCATCCCCCCTACCGCTTTGTCCCTTCACTGGTTCTTGGCTCAGCCTTCTTGCTCCTTTTTCCTGTCCACTCTCTTGCCTGGGACAGATACTGTCTTCTGGGTTCTTGTTGTCTAGTGCATAAAATCCCTAATGACTCTGGGCAGGGAGTGATGAGGACAATGCATGGAGCCCTAGAGACTAGGGAGGGAGACAGTCCTGGCTGGAGACTCAGGGCGCACCTCATGGAGGAGGTGACATTTGAATTGGGTCTTGATGAATTCCTTAGCTTTAGGCATTGTAAATGGAGGGTGCTGTGGTAGGAAATCACTGGAGGAGAATGTGGGTTCAGATGGGCTGGATCAAGAGGAATGGCAGGTGGGAGGAGAGGCTGGACCGGCAGCCCGGGGAGGCTTTCGCTATTGGACTACCAATATTTACAGCACGGAGGTCCAAAGCTCACGGCTGAGACTGAGACGGCAGAGGCTGTAACAAGTGAACTATCCCTTGGCATGCCTGGCAGCCTCTATTCTCCATTTTCATGTGCTCTTGGGGTGAGGGGTCCGGAATGTGTGTGCAGAGAGATCAAGGGGCAGAGGAGATTGTGGGAAAGCACATGGGCCAGTCTCTTTCAGGATCAGGGAACAGTCCCAGCCACATGCCCAAGACAGAGACCAGGTTGTGATCCTGGGCTCCTCCTGAACCTCCCCATTGCAGTCAATCAACCACCATGTCCTCTCCAGTCGAAGGTTCTATTCAGACTTTCCCCTTCATCCCTCCACCCTTGCCTTGGTTCTCTCTTGGATCATTGAAGTATCCTCCTGACCCTTCCTCTCCTCTCCACCTCCTGGGTTTTCTTTCCTGTGCAGCTGCCAGAGTGGACTTGCTAATACCCCTAGCTGATCATGTCATTTCCATGATGAACATTCTTCAAGTGCCCTGTGTTGGCTGCAGGATGGAGCATACCCCTCTGTGGCCAGACAAGCAAGGTCCTGCATGGCCTATCCCCTTTTATTACCCAGGCCTGCATTGATACCCTGCACCTGCCAAAGTTTATGCTTTAGCTCCAGTGAGTTCTTTGCATTTTTCTAGAACATGGACACGTTTTGCATTGCCTTGGTATTTGAATATTTGGTCATTCTGCCTACAAAGTCCCCTCCCTTATCTTCTTGGTAACCTTTTGCCCCACACCATTTTATTAACCCATTTATTAAGCCCATCTTACCAGCTGCTTTCTCAGACCACTCCTAGAAACATGCTAAGATGGAGTCAGGAGTGCAATGGTTTCCTGGGGAGCAACAGCTTTGAAAGGAAAGGGGGAGAAGCAAGAGTGGGCAGGGAGAGTTCTTTGCCATGCAGATCTGTGACAGTCCGCCCACCCAATGGGCAACGCCAGGGCAAGGATGTCTTCTCGGGCTGCTCTTTGAAATCTTTGGTTCAACTCTTTTATCTTGTCACTTCTTCCATTTGCTGCAAAAGAACTCATTCAAATGCTGAGGAGCAAGGATGTCTCCGTGAGGACTAAGGTGTGCCTGACACAAGCCATGATATTTCCAATCGCCTCATATGCATGTGAGAGCTGGACAATGAATAAGGAAGACCGAAGAAGAGTTGATGCTTTTGAGTTGTGGTGCTGGCGAAGAATGCTGAAAGTACCATGGACTGTTAAAAGAACTAACAGATCTGTCCTGGAGGAAGTGCAGCTGAGATGCTCCTTGGAAGTGAGGATGGCCAGGCTTCATCTCACCTACTTTGGTCATGTTGTCAGAAGGGACCATTCCCTGGAGAAGGATATCATGCTTGGTAAGGTGGAGGGTCGACGAAGGAGGGGAAGACCTTCAACGAGATGGATTGACATGGTGGCTGTGACAATGGGCTCAAGTATAACAAGGATCATGGAGCTGGTGCGGGATCAGGCGGTGTTTTGTTCTGCTGTGCATGGGGTCGCTATGAGTCAGAAATGACTCAATGGCACCTAACAACAGCAACAACATTTATTAACCAGGAGAACTATCTCTGTGGTTTTCCTGCACTCTGCACCGACTGCACTAAAGCAGTGCTCAGGCTGCCTTGTTTTCATCTGCATGGCAGACATGCGCATGCGCCTGTCAGATACTTCTTTGAGCTTCAGATACCTCGCTGCCCAGCTGCCAAGAGTGTGGTGAGCTGACAGGCCAGCTGTAGACTCCAGCTGAGGTCACATCCTTTTCAGGGTGGCATCCAGCCAAGAAGTAAGCAAGGCAGTGTTACAAGGGCCGGCCATTGCCACCCAATGCTGGACTCCTTTAATGCCCCAGCCTTGCCCTGGCGTTGCCCATTGGGTGGGTGGACTGTCACAGATCTGCATGGCAGAGAACTCTCCCTGCCCACTCTTTCTTCTTCCCCTTTCCTTTCAAAGCTGTTGCTCCCCAGGAAACCAATGCACTCCTGACTCCATCTTAGCATCTGTTTCTAGGAGTGGTCTGAGAAAGCAGCTGGTAAGATGGGTTTTGGGGACTAGATCCTAGGAGTTAGCTGGAGCTTGGAAAACCCCCATGACATGTTGGCAATCTAATTGTTAAAAGTTTCACTGGCTGTTACTTGGGAGAATGTGTCAGTGGAGAGGGATGAATTGGTCTGTGTGATGATTCATTTGAAATATACACGGGAGAATATTACCCACATCTATATCCATATCTACATGCTATGGAAATGGCTTGTTACTTTGGTGACCTATAAGCACATAATGAAAAGCTGAGGGCGCTACTGGACAACTTGAAGCTATGCTGATACAGGAAGATTCAAAGCCACGAAGAGAGACATTTTAGCAGACAGCATTTTGTTCCAAAGGTGCCAAAGTGAAATACCCAAAAGTGTTTGCTAGACGAAAACAGTCCTCCGAGTGAAGCACCATTCCAGCCATATAGAAAATTTGGATTCAAACGTGGGTTGTTCTCATAATAATTTAGATGGAGAATATATGGCTAGAAAGCCAGACATTTATGGATACAAAATTACAGAAAACACATCAGAAGCAGATTTATGGCTCGTGAATAGTTGTACTGTAGAAGAAAATCCAGCTAAAGACCACTTTAGGAAATCAGTTAAGCAAATAGAGACCAATTGTTTTGCCTTGGATGCTGCTTGCTGTTTTAAGACCCCAGGAACTATGCAAGGGACTAGGAGGTAGAACAGAAGCACTAAACACATTATTAGGCTAATTAACTGGGACCCTAAACCTTCAAACCAAGGAACCAAATCCCATGAGATTTTTGTTTGTACATAAGCAGCCTCTGCAGTTACTCTTTTTTTTTTTTTTTACTTCTTTTTCTCACTCTTGTAAATATATCTATGACCCAATTTTTGGCATTTCAACTTTTAACAGTATACAACTTATTGACAACAATTACAGTAATTGGCTGTGCAACTCTACTCTTAATCTATGCATTTTCTATCACTGTAAGCTGAAACTCAGTACTACACAAGCAATGGTGTCCCCTCCCCCTCCCTTCTGCCCTGGTAACCACTAACACACTCTGATCTCTATGAAAAAAAAATTCTCTTTAAGTAAAAAGTTTCTTACACTTTGTATCAACCCCTCCCCCCCAAAATAAAAACACCCCACCAAACCCACTGCCATCAATCGATTCTGACTCACAGTGACCTTATGAAACAGAGTAGAACTGCCTCATAGGGTTTCCAAGGTTGTGTATCTTTGGGGAAGCCGACTGCCACGGAACAGCTTGTGGGTTTGAACCTCCAACCTTTTCATTAGCAGCCGGATGCTTTAACTGTTATGCCACCAGAACTCCTCTCTTTTGTATCAGGGAAAGTTAATTTCGTGTTTTTCTTTTCTGATTTGTATTTGCCTGACAGAGGTCATATCTTCACATTAGGTGCTTCATGAGTGTTTATGGTCTGACAGACTGACGGACTGACCTGTTGATGGACTGAATGGCTGACTAACTAAATGCTCAACTCTGCTGTCTGGACTGGGCTTTGCATCTCTACCAGGGGCTCCAGAATGCTGAGTGTTTCTCTGAGAGTATATGTGCGCAGGCCAGTGGGGAGGAAATGGTTAAGGAGAAGCCCAGGCACCAGAGGCCAGAGGATATGTTTGTAGGTTTGTGATTCTCAGGGACAAGCTCAGGGCTGGAGGACTTTGGCCCCCAGTGGAGCTTGTGTGGTGTGGACTCTGTCTGGGCCTGGCTCTCTCCTTCCCAGAGTCTCTCACCTGTTCCCTGAGAGACCTTGAGATTAGGTTCCAGAGACGGATAAGAAGAGGTCAGGATAGCCCCAGTACCTCTAAACAGTGGGGGAGCTCTGAGACCTGTTTGTGTTCTGGAGGGACCGCCAGCAGGGGGCGGCGTCTCCCAGCGTCAGCCCTAAAAAAAAACCCCACCAAACTCACTGCGTAGGAGTCGGATCCGCGTCTTTGCGACCCCTCATCGGATTTCCAAGGCGGTATCTCTACGGAAGTAGATTGGTGGGTTTGAACCACCGTAGTTGTGGTTAGTAGTCAAATGCCTTAGGCACTGCACCACCAGAGATCCTGAACAATAATTTTGGTGGCTGCAGTTGCTGAAACTGTAGCTGCCCACTTGGCCATTAGGGCTAAAACCCCTGGGGCAGGGAGTGGCTGTTTTATCAGAGGCCTTTATGGCCACAGACAGGGGCTCCAGGAAGTAGGAGGGAACAAGGAACCAGATAACCTCCCTCAGCCTCTCCAGGCAAAACACCTAGTCACCATTTTCCAGTGAGGGACTGCGGTCACTACCAATAACCCACCCCTCAGACACCCTCTGTAATTTTTGTTATTTGTTTTAATTGGCTGAATCATATGAAATTGCCATTTTTGTTGGCCAAAAAACAGTTAAGTACTGGTAGTTTTTGTTTGCTTTTTGGTTCAACTTAATGTATAGGATTAGATTTAAGTTAAAACCAGTTGCTGTCAAGCTGACTCATAATGACCCTAGCAGGGAGTACAGCTGCTTTCGATGGCTGATCTTTCAGAAGCACATGACCAGGGCTTTCTTTTGAGGTGTATCTTGGGGAGACTTGAACCTCCAAACTTTTGGTGGGCAGCTGAGAGTGTTTACTGTTTGCACCACCCAGGAACTCAGAATTTAAGTTACCCACCCACTGCTATTGAGTCAATTCCAACTCATAGTAACCATCATAGAATTTCCAAGGCTATAAATCTTTACTGAAGTAGATTGGTTGTCTCATCTTCCTCCCAGGGAGCAGCTGGTGGATTTGAACTGCTGACTTTCTGGTTAGCAGCCAAATGCCTTAAGCACTGCACCAACAGAGCTCCTTAGAATTGAAGTTCCAAAACCAAAGCAAACTCACTGCTGTTAAGTAGGATCTGACTCACAGTGACCTCTCCTTGCGTTTCTGAGGTGGTATCACTATGGAAGTAGATTTAAATTAGGAATATATATATTTCCAGTGTAAGCTATCTGTTTATGGACCTTTCCTATAACTACTGTTACTGAAGCACATCCAACAGGCCAGGCACCAAACAGAACACTTGACATGCATTATCTGATTCTATTCTCACGGCAACCCAAAGAGTATAAATGATTATTATCCCCATTTTACAGTTTAAGAAAGAGGCACAGAGAGGGTAAGTAGCATGCCCAGGGCTAGGGAGTAACAGAGGTGGGATGTAAACCTACACCCATCTGACCTCCAAACCCATGTTCCTATCTCCTGAGCTGATTGCCTTCCCTAACCCTCTGTTCCATCTCTATGGGGAAGGGGTGAGGTAGGGTGCAGTCTAGACATTTGAGTTAAAGAATCTATTCAGAGAGTGCTCTGGACTGAGTGGCCCCTATCTGATCATCAGAGCCAGATACAGGCTTTGTGAGGTCTAAAGCATATGCAATTTATGAGGTCTTCTTTAGAAAAAATAATAACAAAAAAAAATCTTACTTTTGCAGATTTTGTGATATATATCCATATGAACATATCTCCCTTCCAGTCTTAGAAGGGGTTATGCAAGGGAGGGTCTCAAAGCTTAAGCATCATTAACTGTAGGGTAAGTTGGCTTCTGTGGACCATTAGAGTCCAGTTCTGATGCTCAGAGGGGCAGGGCAGGAAACGGCTGACTTCACAGAACAAGCACGAGGCTTTAGTCTCATTCAAGGAGACAGTCCTTGGACCTGTGAGTTCTTCCCAGGACCCAGGGAAATGGTACAAGCAGTGCCTTTTCCACAGGCCATACTTCAAAAAGGGGGTCCAAGAACTACAAGTGTTGGGGTTAGAGAGTGTGTGTGGAACACCTTATGCTCCTGTTGACATTTCCTTAACTAAGGGCTCCGCAGCTTCCTCTTATGGCCACTAGGGGGAGGTGTTTCCCTGAGAGTTGTTGGCAGTCCCACTTCAGTGGCATCCACGATCCCAAGGGGCGGCTCCCATTGTTCTCCTCCGGCTCAGTTCAGCCCTGAGAAGAGAGTGGGCAGAGGCCTTTTACTTGTCATGAGGCCTCCTCTTTGAAAGAGCAACTCACAAACCTGGAGGGCTGGGATGGGGGGGGCTAGGAAAGGGGGGGTAAGGGAGGGGCGGGGAGCATTCTCATCTGTATTATACAGGGGAGGAAATTTGTTCTTTCATGTACCACAGATTCTACAGACAAAGCTAGCTAAATGTTTAAACTAGAGAACATAAAATTTCATTCATCTTTAACAAAAATTTAACAATAAAAACCTGGTACCAGTTGCCATTCACTTGACTTCAATGGCTGATTTTTCCCAAGTAGATCACCAGCCCTTTCTTTTAAGGCGTCTCTGGGTGGAGGCAAACTTCCAACTTTTCAGTTAGCAGCCCAGCTTGTTAACTGTTTATACTACCCATAGACTCCAGTTTAAGTATTAAAAATAAACCAAACCCATCTCCCATTGAGTCAATTCTAGGCATCCAAATCATTTTGTAGATGCATTGAAGTTCTGCCCTGTAATATGGAGAAGAAAGGCTTTTGAGTTCCTGGAAGGGACATGTCTCTGCACATGATCCCTCTCTCACAGCTGTGAGCTTCTGGAACCCAGGGCTGGTCTTTGATGATTTGAAACCCCTTGTCCTAGCACATGGAGATTCTCAATTAGTGTTTCCAGGATGAGTAAGTGAACAAAAAATGAAGGGGACAGAAAACAGGAGAGAGAGGAATGATGAGACGTAGAGAAACAGAGTAGGGGGAAAAAAACTGACTATGGTTTACAGTCTGCAGTATGGATTTTATTTTAATAAAAAGAAAACAAAAATCCTCACAACTGGACCTATAAGTAGCATCACGATAAATGGAGAGAAGATCAAAGTTGTCAAAGACTTCACATGGTTGGTTCTACAATCGACACCAGTGAAAGCAGCAGTCAGGACATCAGATGACGTATGTTGTTGTTGTTATGTACCATCGAGTTGTCTCTGACTCATAGTTGTTGTTATATGCCATCGAGTAGTCTCTGACTCATAGCGACCCCTCCTTTGGTTTCCGAGGCGATATCCGTACAGAAGTAGATCGTCTGATGTCAATCTTCCTTCCGAGGAGTGGCTGCTGGGTTTGAACCGGCAACCTTCTGGTTAGCAGTCAAATGCCGTAGGCACTGTGCTACCAGAGCTCCTCAAACCAAACTCACTACCGTCTAGTCAAACCCAACTCATAGAGACCCCTCCTTGGGTTTCTGAGGCAGTATCACTATGGAAGTAGATTGCCCAAACTTCCTTCTGAAGAGTGGCTGGTGGGTTTGAACTGCCAGCCTTCTGGTTAGCAGTCAAGTGCATAACACTGGGCAAATCAGTTGCAAAGGACCTCTTTCAAGTGCTGAAGAGCAAATATGTCAACTTGAGGACTAAGGTGTTCCTGACACAAGCCATGGTATTTTCAATCACCTCATATGCATGTGAGAGCTGGACAATGAATATAGAAGACTGAAGAAGCATTGATGCTTTTGAGCTGTGGTGTTGGTGAAGAATGCTGAAAGTACCATGGACTGCTAAAAGAAGTAACAGATCTATCTGTCCTGGAGGAAGTGCAACCAGAATGCTCCTTGGATGTGAGATTGGACAGACTTCGTCTCACCTACTTTGGTTGTGCTGTCAGAAGGGACCATTCTCTGGAGAAGGATGTCATGCTTGGTAAGGTAGAGGGTCCACAAAAGAAGGGAAAGCCTTCAATGAGATGGATTGACATGGTGGATGTGGCGATGGGCTTAAGTATAGCAGGGATTGCGGAGCTGGTGCAGGACCAGGCGGTGTTTAGTTCTGCTGTGCATAGGGTTGCTATGAGTTGGAGAAGACTCGACGTCACCTAACAACAACAATGGTTTACTCAAAAGAGCTTTGTGCATCTATTCTGTGCAAGACTTTAGATATAAAGAAGAGAGGGGGGTATAAAGATAGATAAATTCGCGTTCTGGCCCTCCAGAGCTCCTAGGTAGTGCAGACATGCAACGAGCTCAGCTGCTAACAGAAAGGTTGGAGGTTTAGTCTCCCTAAAGGTGCTTTGGAAGAAAGGCCTGGAGATCTACTTCTGAAAAACCAGCCACTGAAGATCCTGTGCAGCACGTTCCCACTCTGATACATGTGGGGTGGCTGTGACTTGGAGCCGTGTCCATGGAAACTGGTCTCCTGTTCTCAGGTAACTCACTTTCTGGTGAAGAAGAAAGTTATGCAAGTAACTGTGGTGTTGGGCAAAACATAAGAACCTTGCTGCAGGGAGGCTTAGCCTCCTTGCCACCTAGTCTCTCTCTGGTGAGGCGCACTCCTCCAGGGTCTCCTAGCATCAACTCTGTCTGGTGAAAAAACATTTGAAATCATACTTGATGCATGTTCCTTGTAAGTGGCACAGTTGTGTGTTTGTTTATGTCTTTAGAATCATTAAAAAGTTCTGTATCCCCAGCATCCTGACCTTCCATGATGGTGACATGGATGTACCTGGGTAGAGTGATTTTTCATCAATGTTCTGGGATCCTGGCATAGAAGTAAAAAGGTTCCTCAGCTCTAGAAAATTTCTCTTAAAAAAAAAAAAAAAAATTCCCCTCACTCCAACATATATCTGTGCCCAGTTCCTAGGACCACTATTAGTGAGATGTTGGAGTCCTGGATTGATCTTCTGAAGTTCTTGTCTTTTCTCTCATATGCTCTGTTTTGTTGACTTTCATTTTCTGACCTAAGATGCGCCTAACCAAAGCCATGGTATTTTCAATAGCCTCATATTCATGGGAAAGCTGGACAATGAATAAGAAAGATCATAGAAGAACTGATGCTTTTGAATTATGAGGTTGGTGAAGGATATTAAACATACATACCGTGGACTGCTAAAAGAACAAACAAATCTGTCTTGGAAGAAGTACAGCCAGAATGCTCCTTAGAAGCATGGCTAGACTTCATCTTTCATACTTCGCTCACATTGTCAGAGGGGACAAGTTCCTGGAGAAGGATGCCATACTTGGTAAAGTAGAGGGTCAGCGTAAAAGGGGAAGGCCTTCCATGAGATGGATTGACACAGTGGCTGTGACAGTGGGCTCAAGGTTGGGAACAGTTGTGAGGATGGTCTACAGGACTGGGCAGTGCTTCGCTCTATCGTACACTGCGTCACTATGAGTTGGAACCAACTCGCCAGCACCTTACAACAAGAACCCTTCTATAAGGAGCTCTTGTGGCACAGTGGTTAAGCGTTTGCTAACCAAAAGCTAGTTGCTCCTTAGGAGAAAGATATGGCAGTCTGTTTCCACAATGACTACAGCCTTGGAAACCCAATGGGGCAGTTCTACTCTGCCTTATAAGGTCACTATGAGTCGTAACCCACTCTACAGCAATGGGTTTTTTGTTAGCTCTCCTATTGAAATTTATTTTCAGTGATCAGTTTAATTTCCAAGAACTTGATCTTGTTTATTAAATTTTCCTATTTTAGAGCATCTTTTTAAAGCTTGCAATAGCTTCTTCTCAAATTTCTCGGAAGATACTATATGTATACTTTTCAGTTTTCTATTGTTCCCTAAGTTACCTTTTTTCTAAGATCCTCACTGACACCGAGTTGGATCCGACCTCTTCTTGGGTTTCCGAGGCAGTATCTCTATCTACAGAAGTAGATTGCCCAACCTTCCTTCCGAGGAGTGGCTGGTGGGTTTGAACCTCCAGCCTTCTGGTTAACAGTCAAATGCCTTAGGCAGTATGCCACCAGAGCTCCCTTTTTAAGATCAGTTAACTTGTTTTATTTTTATCTTAACTTTTCATTTAATTTTTTTTTCAAACTTACAGACAAGTTGAAAGACGAGTACATGTCTATTTGTACAATAACCACCACCCCCCCAAAAAAAAACATTGCCTCAAGTTGATTCTGACTCATAGCAACCCTATAGAACAGAGTAGAACTTCTCCATAGGGTTTCCAAAGCTGTAAATCTTTACAGAACAGACTGTCTCATCTTTCTCCCGTGGAACGGCTGGTGGGTTCCAACTGCAGGCCTTCTGATTAACAGCTGAATGCCTTAACCAGTGCATCACCAGAGCTCCTTTATTAGTACAATGGATACTCATATACCCTTTCCCTAACCACTAATCATGAACATTTTGCCACATTTCTTCCCCCCTTCCCCCGCAATCATTTGAAAGTAACATGATATTTTATTCTTAAATACTTTAACATATATTTCCTTTAAGAATCAGGACATTCTCCAACATATCCACAAGATCATCACCAAAAACTTAACACTAATTAATATCTTCTAATACCTAGTTCCCTTGTTTATGCCCAAATTTAACAGCACATTTTAAAAAATCTAGAATACAATCAAGAGTCGAATGTTGCAGTTAGTTACTATGACTTTTTTAAGGAGCCCTGATGGCATAAGTGTTACACGCATAGCTGTTAACGGAAAGTTTGGCGGCTGAACCCATCCCATTGCTCCTCAAGAGAGAGACCTGGCCATCTGCTCCCTGAAGGATTACAGCCTAGGAAACTCTGTGGGGGCAGTTCTACTCAGCCACATGGATTTGCTATGAGTCAGAATCAACCTGACAGCACACAACAACAACAACAACAACACGTTTCTTTCCTCTCTTTTAATCTAGAACAGCCCCCCCCCACACACACACCAATAGTTTTGGTGTTTTTTTTTCATGATGTTGACTTTTTGGAGATCTCAAGCTAGGTTTCTTGTGGAGTGTCCCACACTGATTGATCTGATTATGCTAAACAGGTTAAACCATTTTGGGAGGAACTCTCTGTAGGTGATTTTGTGTACGTACGATTGCATCTCATTAAGAGGCACCTTTTTTTCTCATAATTACATTCAGCTATGTATCCCTGGCAGGAGCTCTGGTGGCATAGTGGGTAAGGCATTTGGCTGCGAACCAGAAGGTTGGCAGTTCAAACCCACCAGCTACTCTGTGGGAGGACGATGAGGCAGTCTATTTCCATAAAGATCTAAAGCCTTGGAAACCCAATGGGGGTTGCTATGAGTCAGAATCAACTCCATAGCGGTGGGTTTTGGTTTTTTGGTATGCACCCCAGGCAGTAATAGTACAATGATGTGTCCCTCTCAGAATTTCACATTCAGAGCCGTATAATGTCCATCTGACCCTCAATGGTTGTGTCAATTTTTCTTTTTTATTGTGGTGAATAATGAGAATTCCAGAACACTTAATTGTGCTCATGCAGAACCTGTACATAGATCAACAATCAGTCATTTGAACAGAACAAGGAAATACTGCATGATTTAAAATAGGAAAGGTGTGTGTTAGGGTTGTATCTTTTCACCATATTTATTCAATATGCATACTGAGCAAATTATCCAGGGAACTTCACAGTATGAAGATGAACATGACATCAAGATTGAAGAAAGACTCCTTAACAACTTTCAGTACATAGATAACACAACCTTGCCTGCTGAAAGTTAATAGGACTTGAAACACTTACTGACAAAGATAAAAGACTATAGCCTTCAGTGTGGATTACACCTCAACATAAAGAAAAAAAAATCCTCACTGGACCAATAAACAGCATCATGATAAAGGGAGAAAAGATTGAAGTTGTCAAGGATTTCATCTTGCTTGGATCCACAATCAATGCCCAGGGAAGCAGCAGTCAAGAAATCAAATGATGTATTGCATTGGGCAAATCTGCTGCGAAAGGCCTCTTTAAAGTGTTAAAAAGCAAAGTTGTCACCTTGAGGACTAAGGTGCCCCTGACCCAAGCCATGGTATTTCAATAATCTTACATGCATGTGAAAGCTGGACACTGAAAGAAAAAGACAGTATTGATGCCTTTGAATTGTCGTGTTGGTGAAGAATATTGAATATACCACAGACTGCCAGAAGAACGAATCTTGGAAGAAGTACAGACAGAATGCTCCTTAGAAATGAAGATGATGAGACTTTGTCTAATGTACTTTGGACATATTATCTCCAGTCCCTGGAGAAGGACATCATGGTTGGTAATGTAGAGGGTCATCAAAAAAGAGGAAGACCCTCAATGACAGGGATTGACACAATGGCTGCAACAACGGGCTCAAACATGGCAGTGACTATATGAATTCATGAGTTTATATTTTTCCAGTTGGTGGTAATTCATTGCTGACCTATGAATTTGATGCTCATATTTCTTTGCATTTGGCTAGTGGGAGCCCCTTTGAACTGTCTTCTTTGTCATTTTAACATGTCATCATAATTTTTGAGCACTTCTTTATTTCTGGCTCTATAAGATGTTCCAGGTTTATCTTGTGCTCTCCACATCCTAGTCCTGGCAAAGTTGGCTGTTTCTCTAAGGACTCCTACTTCCTTTTAGCGGTTGTCTTTATTCTTGGAGGATTTGTTCACTGGATATTGAATTATAGTTATATATAATAGGCATTTTTTTCCCCTTCAGTACTTACGTTAAAGATGTCTCATTGATTTCTGGTTTGCAATTTTCTCTGACAAGAGGTCAGTGATCATTTTTACCATGCTTCCATTTAACATTTTTTTTTTTTTTTCATTTGATATTTTATTTTTCTCTGACTGAGGGGTTGCTATGAGTTGCAATCAACTTGAAGACAGTGAGGTGTTTTTTTTTTTTTTTTCCAAATTCATCTTTGGATTTTAGTCTTTGACCTTCTATCTATGGGTTGATATTTTTTGTCATATTTGAAAATTTTCAGTCATTATTTCTTCAAAAAAATTTTCTCTGCCAAATTCCTTACCTCTCCTTTTGGAACTCCAATTATGCACATGTTAGACAATGTTGTACTGTCCTCGGAAGGAAGGTTGGGCAATCCTACTTCCATAGTGATACTGCCTCAGAAACCCAAGGAGGGGTCGCTATGAGTCTGGCCGACTCGATGGCAAACAACAACAGAGAAGAGGTTACTAGGCTTTGTTCTTCGTTTGTTTTGCAATTCTTTTCTTTCTCTTTTATTCATATGCTCTTTTTAAAGCAATTTGCATGATTTTAGTGTATAATGAGGCATTAAACCATATGAGCGAATCACTATCTGGGTGGTGAAACAGCTGCTTTCTCCTTCACTTCTTTGAGTTACTAGGGCAACTTATCAGTAGATTTAGAAAAAAGAAAAAGATAACTTTTTGAATTACTAAGTCTTTCCAAGGCATGTGCTGGTACAACACAAATTTCTGCTGTCAGCTACAGCTAGTCTAGCATCCAAACATCATGCATAACACCTCAGTGGCAACAGTGCACTGCACCCACTGGTATCACAACCCTGCTTGTTTGTGCATCATATTTGGAGCACCTGGAGGAATATGACTAGTACCTTGGGAAGAGGAGGCAGGAGGAAACAGAATGAGCCCCTAGCTGGGAGGAGGGCAGCCAAAGTTGTGCACAACAAGCCTTAACATGTCACTGGTCCAAACCCAAGCACCATTGATGTTCTTTAGTAAGAACATCTGGTGAAAGCCACGATGGGTTTTTCATTGCCCTTGAGCTGGCCCACAGCCGTGCTGATGATGCCGCTGTCCGGCCTGGGCTGGGGTCCTGTGCTATGATGCTGGATTTTCTGGAATGGAAGACCAGACAACTTCTCCACAATAGTAGCTTTCCCTTGGAACTTCTGTCCTTCCCACATAAGGCTTGGCCCTCAATGTAAACTGCACATAGTTGCGTCTGGTTGGGTTCTGTCATTATCAAATAACTGGAAATCAAGCTGGATTCAGCCTGTTCCCACGTTGGCTTGTCTCCCGTTCTGGAGCATCACCCAGCCTTGTTGAGACCCAAGGGGCTAGCACAATGGTGGCAGCTGCAGCAGCAACCCAGTGTGATCTGCCTCTGTGATTCACTTTGGAAGTTCTAATGTCTTGTTTTCAAATTCACTGATGTTTTTCCTTCAGTGTTCAATGTGCCCTTAAACCATTCATAAAATTTTCATTTCTGATAACATTTTCAATTCTAGAATTTCTATTTTATCTTTTTTTTAAAATAGTTTCCATTTATCTGCTGAATTTCCCCATTTGTTCATTCATGTCCACTTTTTCTTTAAATCTTTAAACATATTTATAGTATCGATTCTGTCTTTGCTAATTTCAACATGTCTATTATGCCTGGGTTTGTTTCTCTTAACTATTTTTTCCTCCTGATTATGAGTCACATTCTACTGTTACTTCACCTGTCTAGTGATTTTTATTATATGCTATACATTGTAATGCTACTGTATGCTATACATTGTAGTGTTGTTGGAATTATGTGATAGTTCTTAAAATGTTACTGACGTTTGTTTCAGCAGGCAGTCAATTTACCGGTAAATCAACTGGATTTTTTTTTTTTTCCTTTGAAGCTTATTTTAAGCTTTATTAGAGTATCCCTTACTTTAGCCCTGGAATAGCTATGTTCCTCAGGTGTCACCTTTCTGAAGTCTCAGTTGAATTCCATGTTGTTCAACCACTTTCACTGGTTGGAACATTTATATCTCTTAATACTTTAAGACCTCTGGAATTTCTATGCTACTCACAACTCCCCAGAGCTGTAGACTTGCAGACTCTTGCCAGTGCATGCTACGCTGAGTATTCAGTCAAAGATTTAAGGGAACCCCTGTGTAGATTTCTAGGAACTCCTTTTCTACATAACTGTCTACTTTTCAGTACTATGTCCCACAAATTCCAGCTGCTTCAGCAGTCCTAAAATCTAAATCTCTCCCTCAGTTCAACAAGCCCACTGTTCTCTGCTTTCATTCCACCCTTTTTATTGCTTTCTAGAAAGTGTCTCCAGGTAGAAAGCCAGATGATCATGGAGCTTACTTCCTGGGTTTCTCTTCTCTCAAGGATCACCCTCAACTCTCACGGCCGTTGAATTGGATCCAACTCATAGTGACCCCTCCTTGGGTTTCTGATGTCACTACAGAAGTAGATTGCCCAATTTACCTCCGAGGAGTGGTTGGTGGGTTTGAACCACCAGCCTTCTGGTTGGCAGTCAAATGCCTTGGGCACTATGCAACCAGAGCTCCTGATACTACTAGTAATTTAATATATAAAAAAAGCTTCCTTATATATTTTGTCTAGTTTGATTGTTATTTATAGCAGAAAGTCTAGTCTAGTACTAGTTGCTCTGTCATGACCAAAACTATTGGAAAATTTTAAATGCCAAATACAGTTTTTAAAAAAGATATCATACTTTTAGAACTTTTTATTTCTTCTGTAAGCTTTCATAAGTTTTGTGAGAAAGTTATTCAATTTACTTAAATTATAACCTATATTTAGTGTATAGTTGTTTATAATATTCTTATTATCTCTTTTAATGTTTGTAGAATCTGTAGTGATTTCTCTTTTATTCCTAACATTGGTATTTTGTACATGTATTTTCTGTACAAAATTATTATAATTACAATTACAATATGATACAATATAATTACAATTACAATAACTAATCTTATTAACTCACTGCTGTCGAGTTGGATCCGACTCATAGTGACCCCTCCTTGGGTTTCCGAGGTCATATCACTACAGAAGTAGATTGCCCAATCTTGCTTCCAAATTAATCTTACTAGGAGCTTACTAATCTTTTCATTGAACCAGTGACTGGCTTTATTGATATTCTCTCTTTACTATTTCATTGATTTTAGCTCTTACTTTAATTTTCTATATTCTCTTCTGTTTAGCTGTTTCTTTCTTTTTTTATTTACTAGGTTTTTTTGACAGAAGCTTAGATTACTGGTCTTTAGCCTTTTTTCTATCCTAATATGTGCATTCTAGGCTATCCATTTCCCTCTTAGTACTGCTTTAGCTGCACTGTATAAGTTTTGATATGTAATATTTTCATTATCATTCAGTTAAAAATATTTTATATTTTCTGATGTATTTTTTTCTCTGATTTATGAACTTTTTAGAATTCCAGGAAACTGGGAACATTCTAGTTATTTTTTGTTATTTGTTCTTTAAAACTTGATTCCACTATGAGTAGAGAACATATCCTCAGTGGTTTAAATTCTTTAAAATTTGTTGAAACATGTTATGGCTTAGTATATGGTCAATTTTAATAAATTTTACACATGCACTTGAAAACAATATGTATTCTGTCATTGTTGGTGTTGGTATTCTATAATATCACTTAGGTCAAGTTTTTAATTGTGTTCAGATTTCTATATTCTTATCAGCTTTATTTTTTCTTTGTGTGTGTATGTAGATGTTCTATCAGATGTTAAGAGAGATGTGTTAAAGTTAGGAAACTTAATTCACTATAATTGTGAATTTGTGTCTTTCTCCTTTTCATTCTGTTAGTTTTTCTTTATATACTTTAAAGCTATGTTATTGGGTGCATACAGATTTAGTATTTACCTAATTGATAGGATTGACACTTTTATCACTTTGAAATTAGCTTATTGATCTCTGGTAATGCTTTGTGCCTTGATGTCTACTTTTTCTAACCTTAGTGTTGCTACTTTTACGTTAATGTTTACATGGCATATTATCTTTTCACATCCTTTTACTTTCAATTGTTCTGTGTCCTTATATTTAATGTGTGTTTAAGCAGCATTTCTAAGGAGCTCTGGTGGCATAGCGTCTAAGGCAATTGACTGCAAACCAGAAGGCTGGTGGTTCAAACCCACCAGCCACTCCTTGGAAGGAAGATTGGACAATCTACTTCCATAGTGATACTGCCTTGGAAACCCAAGGAGGGGTCACTATGAGTTCCATCCAACTTGATGGCAGTGAGTTTAGATTTTCGAGGTTTTATGGCACATAACAACAACATGACAATCTTAGTCTTTTATTTGCAATATTTAGTCCCTTTACATTTAATTGTTACAAACAGAGTTGGATTTATAGCTACGCTCTCAGTATTTATATTTGTATTTGATCAACATCATTTATATTCTTTTCTTAAATTTTATTTTTGAACTCTTTTAGATTAACGAAAACAGGAGGCCAGGGGGTGGCACAATAATTAAATGCTTGACTACTAACTGAAAGGTTGGTTTGTTTGAACGCAACCAGAGGCTTCATGGGAGAGAGATTTGGTGATCTATTCCAGATTACAGCCTATGAAACCTGTCACGTGGGGTAACTATGAAGTGAAATCAACTTAAATGCACCTAACAACAAGATTAATGAAATATTTTTTATAATACTTTTGCCAGTCTATTAACTTGACATTTACACATTTCTTTCACTGTTTTTACTTTTGCCCTTGAAATTATCCCATACAAACCAATTTTCCTTACTTTGTACGTGATTTGGAATTTTTGCCAAGGGGATTTTTTCTATATCTTTATAATAGCTTTATTCAGAGCTTGGCAGTGACCATTCTGGTCAATTTTCCTGTGTACATAGGTGCCTTCAATATGTTGATTTTAGGCCTTTTTTTTTTTTTTTTCATTTTCAGAAAGTAGATTACAATTTTTGTTTTAAACACTTTATATTTTATTTTAAATCATATTTATGGTGGTATAAATTATATACAATAAAATTGACCTACTTTAAGTGTACAATGAGATGGTTAATTTTTTGTGTTAATTTGTGTAGGCTATGGTGCATTGTTTGGTGAAACACTAGTCTAATGTTATTTTGACATATTTACATGTGATTATCATTTAAATCAGTTGACCTTAAGTAAAGCAGTTGACCCTTCAGTATGTGGATGGGCCTCACCCAGTCAGTTGAAGCCTTTAAAAGCAAAACCAGAGGATTCCTAAGGGTAGATTCTACCTCCAGACTATAAATAGATATTCTATCAGAATTCCTCTTGCTCTTCTGCATGACTTACTGATTTTGGACTTGACAGCCCTACAACTGCATGAGCCAATTTCTCAAGCACTCTCTCTATACATAGATATGGATATATCTTACTTTTTCTATTTCTTTAGAGAACCCTGACTAAGACATATAATTTGATATTGTGGTTGTTGTTGCTAGGTGCTGTCCAGTCATCTCCTACTCATAGAGACCTCATGTACAGCAGAATGAAACACTGCCTGGTTCTGTGCCAACTCCATGATCCTTACTATACCTGAACCCATCGTTGCAGCCATTGTGCCACTCCATCTCATTGAGGGCTTTCCTCTCTTTTTTTGACCCTCCACCTTACCAAGCATGACATCCTTCTCCAGGGAATGGTCCCTTCTTTCAACATGACCAAAGTAGGTGAGATGAAGTCTGGCCATTCTCGCTTCCAAGGAGCACCTCTTCTAAGACAAATTTGTTAGTTCTTTTACCAGTCAATGGTACTTTCAGCATTCTTCATCAAAACCACAACTCAAAAGCATCAACTCTTCTTCAGTCTTCAGTCTTCCTTTTCATTGTCCAGCTCTCACATGCATATGAGGCGATTGAAAATATTATGGCCTGCGTCAAGTGCACCTTAATCTTCAAGGAAATTTCTTTGCTCTTCAGTACTTGAAAAAGGTCCTTTGCAGTAGATTTGCCCAGTGCTATATGACGTCTGATATCTTGACTGCTGCTTCCGTTGGTGTTGATTGTAGAACCAAGTAATATGAAGTCTCTAACAACTTCAATCTTTTTTCCATTTACTGTGATGCTGCTTGTTGGTCCTGTTGTGAGGATTTTTATTTTCTTTATATTGAGGTGTGATCCATACTGCAGACTGTAGTCTTCAATCTTCATCAATAAGTGTTTCAAGTCATCCTCACTTTCAGAGAGCAAAGTTGTGTCATCTGCATAACGCAGGTTGTTAATGAGTCTTCCTCCAATCCTGATGCCACGTTCTTCTTCATATAGTCCAGCTTCTTGGATTATTTGTTCAGCATACAGATTGAATAAGTATGGTGAAAGGATACAACCTTGATGCATTCCCTTCTTGATTTTAAACCATGCAGTGTCCCCTTGTTCTGTTCAAACAACAGCCTCCTGGTCTATGTACAAGTTCCTCATGAGCACAATTAAGTGTTCTGGAATTCCCATTCTTCTCATTGTTATCCATAATTTGTTATGATCCATAAAATCAAATGCTTTTGCATAGTCGATAAAACACAAGTAAACATCTTTCTGGTATTCTTTGCCTTGAGCCAAGATCCATCTGACACCAACAATGATATCCCTTGTTCCACGTCCTCTTGAATCCAGCCTGCATTTCTGGAAGTTCTCTGTCAATATACTGCTGTAACCATTTTTGAATTATCTTTAGTAAGATTTTACTTGCATGTGATTTTAATGATATTGTTCGATAATTTCCACATTCTGTGGGATCACCTTTCTTTGGAATGGGTACAAATATGGATCTTTTTCAGTCAGTTGGCCAGGTAGTTGTCTTCTAAATATCTTGGCATAGCTGAGTGAGTGCCTCCAGTGTGGCATTCGTTTGTTGAAACATCTCAATGGGTATCCTGTCAATTCCTGGAGCCTTGTTTTTCACCAATTCCTTCAGTGCAGTTCAACTTCTTCCCTCAGTACCAATGGTTTTTGATCATATGCCATCTCCTGAAATGGACTAACATTGACCAATTCTTTTTGGTACAGTGACTCTGTGTATTCTTTCCATCTTCTTTTTATGTTTCCTGCATCATTCAATATATTGCCCTTAGAATCTTTCAATATTGCAAATTGAGGCTTGAATTTTTCTTCAGTTCTTGAGAAATGCTAAGCATGTCCTTCCCTTTTGGTTTTCCAACTCCATGTCTTTACACATTTCATTATAATAATCAACTTTGTTTTCTTGAGTTGCTCTTTGAAATCTTCTGTTTAGCTCTTTTATCTTGTCATTTCTTCCATCTGCTGTAGCTACTACTCTCCATTCAAGGGCAAGTTTCAGAGTCTCTTCTGACATCCATTTTGGTCTTTTCTTCCTCTCTGTTCCTTTTAATGACCTTTTGCTTTCTTCATGGATGAGGTTCTTGAGTAATTTGATGAGTTTTGACAAATAATATGTTGTTGTTGCTTGCCTGCTAACCAGACGGCTGGCGGTTCAAACCCACCAGCCACTCCTCGGAAGGAAGGTTGGGCAATCCTACTTCCGTAGTGATACTGCCTC
>NW_006921619.1:6761018-6762260 GCF_000298275.1 Orycteropus afer afer
GTGATTGGTGAGTTTGAACCTCCAGGCTCCTGATTAGCAGTCAAGTGCCTTAGGCACTATGCCACCAGAGCTCATATAGTTATCACTTTCTCTCTTTCTCTCTCTCTCTTTTTTTTTTTTTTTTGTTCTCTTGGCTATGTCCCTTGTTATATTTTTAGTTGAAGTTGAATATATTCTCCTTAGGACATCTTGTGATTTAATCTTTATTTCTGAAATGATTTTATTTTTTCTTCTACTTCTTTTCTGAGTTTGGTAAACTGATTTCACATCTTGTTTTTTGCTCATTTCTATTCCAAGTTTTTGACTTTTGGTGTTCTTTGATATCTTCTAATGCTTGCTTAATAATATTTAATTCATGTTTTATATTATGTCACAATTTTCCTCTGTTTCTTAGCTGTTTTAGGGGAGAGTAAATTTATCAGCTAATGATACTAGACTCTCCCTTTCTGTTTTCTTCTCATGATGGCTTTCATAAATATTACTTGCCACTTTTATTTATTTAAAAGTGTCTTGGATTATTCTGGCTCATCAACAACTGGTGTTTCTTTGTGTGGTAGTGGTGGTGGGAGGGATGTGAGTGGTTTACTAAAATTCTTAAAGAGTGTCCTTTATTGATACATGGAATTTAAATTTCTTCAGTAGATTATACTTTTGTGAGAGAGAGAGGTTGGTGCTTGTCATAAGGCCAATTTATAGCCTAAATAATTTTTTACCTGAAGGTCCATTAATTCCTCCTAGTTGCCCTTTTTCATCCAGTTTCTGACATGACCATTCATATTTGATCACACAGCCTCTCAACAGTTTAGGTCTCTAACTGACCTTCCTGGGCATGCCTCATATGGTTTCCTGTGATAGGAACCCATTACTGTCTTAGAGGCCAGTCTCTCAATGGCTGTAGTTACTCCTTGCCCCTTGCTGCCATACTCCATATAGTTTCCCATGATAAGGATCCCCTCCCGTCAACTAATGCTCTAGAAACCTTTGAACTGACCAATAAGGCTTCAGTGATCACTAACCCTGAGACCACACCCTGTTTGCCAAACAGAAGCCCTCTTTGACAATTCTAGCTTATTGTTACGTTGTCCCTGGTGGCAACCCCTGTGGTTTCTTTCCTGGGACCTGTGAATAATAAATTATATTTGTTTCTACAATCAGTCCTAGCGACTGGTACACCATCCGATCTGCAACCTATACAACTATGAGACCAGAAGAACTAGATGGTGCCTGGCTACCACTGTCATC
>NW_006921619.1:6762690-6781534 GCF_000298275.1 Orycteropus afer afer
CAGGGGGCAGGAGAGTATGGAGGGATGGTCACTGGGAAGAGGAAACTATGGGGAGGAAGTGGGAGGGGAGCTGTTGCATTGTGGTAAATTGTGGTCAATGACATAAGACAAAGTATATGTGAACTGCTGTATGGAAAGCGAATTTGCTCTGTAAATCTTCACCCAAATCAAAATAAAATTAAATAAATAAATAAATAAATAACATTTGTTTCTGGCTTTTCTGTGTGAGTCTCACTTGGGTACACCTGACCTATCATCTAAGTCACCCACAGACCTGTTTGGGTCAAACTTAAAACAATATTTCTTCTGATTCTGTGATTCTCTTTTGTTTCTGTAGGACTCTTACTTTCTACCATCTTTTTACTTTCTTTTCTTCATCTCCCAGTCTTCAAAGAATGCCTCTTTTCTAAGTTGCCTTTCTCTCCCTAGAAGTGATGAGTTTACAATTGTTACTTCTGTTCCTGGACACTTTCAAGCCTCTTCTTATGGACTGTTCAGTATTCAGTGCTCTGTCCTACCAGACTGTAGATCTCATCTCAGTATTTTTCCACTCCAGGTGACATCCTCTTTTTCAGAGGCAACAATTTTTGTTCCTGTTCTACTGTCAGGACCCCACTACCCTCTCCTCTCTTCTATGCAGTATTCACCTGACCATCTACTCTGGATTGGGCTCTGGAGCCAGCTTTCCTGATATCATATGTTTAAATTTCCCTCTTATGTGTAAACTAAGTTTATAGAATCTCCGTCTGTAGTTATAGTATAAATATGGATTGCATCCGATTTAAATTGCGCTCCTTGTTAATGTCTATGGAAGTTGTATGAGAAGATTTAAATGTAGACAATTATCATTATACAGTCACTGGTGGGTTTGAACTGTCAACCTTCTGGTTAGCAGTCAAATGCCTTAGGCACTATGCCACCAGAGCTCCTTTATATGGGCACTGTTGTTGTTGTTATGTGCCGTCGAGTCGGACCCGACTCATAGCAACCCCTCCTTGGGTTTCCCAGGTGGTATCACTACGGAGTAGATTGCCGAACCTTCCTTCTGAGGAGTGGCTGGTGGGTTTGAACGGCCAACCTTCTGGTTAGCAGTCAAGTGCCTTAAGCACTACTCTACCAGAGCTCTCATATGGGCACTAGTAGAGTTATTTTAAAAAATCTTATTATTTTACTTATTTTGGAAATTTCCTCTAGTTTCTAGTGCTGCTTGATTGATTGTACATATTTAAGAGTAAGATACTAAAAGACTATTAGGAGCCCAATATGTGTGTGTGGAGGGTGGTGGTGGCTGGATTAATTGAAGCCTGAATGTGCAGAAGCTGGTATTTTTCTGGGGCACTCTTTAATGTTATCGTGTGAATTCTTTCTTCTGGGCCCACTCATTTCACCAAGAAAGAAGCCTGTGTTCTCTTCCCTGGGGATGCATGCCTGCTTTGTCCCCAGAGGAAACAGAGGAGGGTGAGAATGAGGGGATCATCTGGATCTTACAACCTTTATATTACAACCTTACTTACCTTTGTAAGCTTTTTATTGTGGATGAAAGTTTACAGAGCACATTGACTTTCCATTCAACCATCCATACACATTTTGTTTTGTGATGCTGACTGCAATCCCCACAACGCAGTAATACTCTTTCACTTCCTCCTTGTGTTGCCTGCTTCCCTTCATCCTTCTTTCCCATCATTTCCTGCCTTCTGAGATTTACCCTGGGCAAATGCTGCCCTGTTGTTTCATGTATTGATTGTTCTAACGAGTGTGTACCTCCTTGATGTTATTGTTCACCTTATAGGCCTGTCTAAGGGGCTCTGGTAGCATAGTGCCTAAGGCACTTGACTGCTAACTAGAAGGCTGGCGGTTCAAACCCACCAGCCACTCCTTGGAAGGAAAGTTGGGCAATCCTACTTCCGTAGTGATACTGCCTTGGAAACCCAAGGAGTGGTTACTGTGAGCCGGGTCTGACTCGACGGCACATAACAACAACAACAACAAGGTTTGGCTGAAAGTTGAGTCATAGGGGTGAGTTCAGTTCTGGGCTTGAAGGATTACAGATTTTCAATTGTTGTTGTTGGTTGCATTGAGTTGATTTTGACTCACAGTGACCCCTCAAACAACACAATAAAACCTTGATCCTGTGCCATTTTCATGATCCTCAGTGTGCTCAAATCCATTGTTGTGGTCACTGTGTATTTTGAATGCCTCTGACCTAGGGGGCTTGTCTTCCAGCGCTATATCTGACAGTAGTCTGTTGAGATCCATAGGATTCTCATTGGTTAGTTTTCAGAAGTTGATTAATTTGTGAGGCCTTTCTTCCTAATCTGTCTTAGTCAGGAAGCTCTGCTGAAACCTGCCTACCATGGTTGACCCTGCTGGGATTTGCAATACCCGTGGCATGGCTTTCAGCATCATAGCAACATGCTATATATGACAAACTGACAGACAAGTAGTAGGACTTTTAATTAGCTACCCTGTTTTCAACCCTGCACATCATTTCTACCCTCTGCTGTACTGTACCTGCAAGGTACATGTATTACTTGTTATGGCTTTTCTATCCAGTCTTTGTGACTCCCACCAGATTACTGGGTGGGACCACACAAATAAGGTGTATGGAACTCTAAAGTGAGGATTGATTAGTTTTGCCATGCTGCTGGGCTTAAAATGAGCCCTCCTAGAGGCAGAAGGAGGAGATCTCACTGACATCAAGAAAGAAGAGCTGGAGTTGGAGTGTAGCGTGTCCTTGGACCTGAGAGCCCTGCACTGGACCTCCTTGGCAGAGATGCCCTGGCAGAGACACCTGACTGAGAGATGGCAGTAGTGGAACCAAGAGGCGTGAGACAGAGCAGTGGGCTTGTCTGGCCCAAAGAGTGAGAACGCTGAGTACCTTTGGGCAGGTGGCTTCCTGGCAGAGTAGGGAGCACAGTAAGTGTATGTATCAGCAGAGCTAAAAGAGCTTTGTAACACCTGGCCCGAGCAGGCCAGAGACCAGGCCAGAGGCCATGGGCCAGAGAGGTGTGCCTGAAGACATAGCAGAGGGGAGACTGTACTGATCGAAGAATTGTATCCTGAGCACGTTCCTGAACCTGAACTGTAGCCTGTTACTTCCCTAATAAGCCTCACTATCATGAGTGTTGCCTATGAATTCTGTGTGGCTATTGCAACAAATTATAGAACCCAGTAGAGATGGAGTGAGTGCCGTGGGAGGGAAGGTTGGTATCAGAATTGGTGAATAGGTTTGGAGGGTGGCGGCATGTCTGGCTTCATAGGAATAAGCCTTGGGCTGCTGATGGTGATTCTGTCTCCCCCTTGTGAGGTTGGAGGAGGTCAGAAGATGCCTCTTCCATACCATTTTTGCACCTGTCTTTTCAGAGATGGGAGCCTTTCTGACACTCTGCAAGGCAAACCAGCTCTTCCCTGTATTTTTTCCCTCTGTGCCAATATTCTGATCAGTAGCTCCCTTCACCCTGTAGTTATCACTCCTCCTTCTGCTTCTGCCTTCCAGAAATTTGTCAAAACCTCACATCTGCTGACAGCCCTTCTCTCATTGTCTTGTCGCTATATGCTTATCAGTGTTTTTAATTTCTTCACTTTAATTTTAATCAGGAAATGAAAATCAACAGAGATGTGTAATCTGCAATCTTTAATTAAAAATCCCTTCAGTTGGAGTTTTGAGTGTTTAAAAGAGAAGCTGTCCCTATTAGAAAGGGAAATAAGAGGTGGTTCTATGGCCATGAGGTGGCAGAGGCTGGCTATCATTCTGTCGTCCATAGGCTGACTGGAAGTCTAATGGGCTTGTGCCAGAGAGCTAAAAGAACTTCTGCCCAAGGGTTCACAGGAGAACCCATGAGGGGGGCTGGAGCTGAAGCCCTTGCTTCTGCCTGAGTCTGTAGTTTCATACTCTACACACTGTTGAAAAACTTCTTATAATTAGCAAACATATGTGTTCCATTATGGTGTGTGTTCCCTCGAGCGTCTTTCCCTGTCATGAAATGTTTGTGTACAACATAGAGTTTAAAGTTACTTTCTGCTCCATCATGAGGAGCTTGGTGACGCAATGATTAAGTGCTTGGTTGCGAACCAAAAGCTTGGTGGTTTGAACCTACCCAACAGCTCTGCAGGAGAAAAGCCAAAAACTCACTGCCATTGAGTCAATTCCAACTCATAGAAACCCCCATTGGGTTTCCAAGGTTGTACATCTTTATGGACACATGTCGCCTCATCTTTCTTCCATGGAATGGCTGGTGGGGTTCAAACCTCTGATCTTTGGTTAGTAGCCAAATGCTATAACCACTACACTACCAGAGAAAGACCTAGTGATACTCTCCTGCAAAGATCACAGCCACGAAAACCCTGTGGGACAATTCTGCTCTGCCATATGGGGGCGCTATGAGTTGGAATCAACCTGACAACACCCTGCAATAAAAGCAACTCCATCATGAGATGTACCGTGAGGAGGATGCTCTACAGCAGCCCCTGCACCTCTCACCCTGGCCACCTAATCAGAGGCCTTGGGCCCAGAACCCTCACTGATAATGGAGACTGAGAACTACATTTTTTTCCTCCCAGTTTCTTTTCCTTATCAGAGAAACCTCACTCCCTGTTCTGAGCACACAGTAACTTTCTCTGTCCTGCTCATGTGTAGGCACCACATGGCACCTGGCCAACCTTATTTCTAATCTGTTCCCAGAGAGGAGGGAACAGGTCTCTCACCTGTGACACAAGAGGGATATGTGCATAACACCTGCCCTGCCTCAGCTGCAAGATGCTACTAACTGGCCATGGGAGACAGGTGCCTGCTAGGGAGCTGATTTTACTTTGTCTCTTCTCTATGTAAGTAACGTGTTATTCCACTCCTGTGTGGGATTCCTGTCTTCTGTTGGCGACTTCAGAGATCAGCTTGATAGGCACTGTAGTTTATTCAACCAATTCCCTATGTTGGACCCACCCACCAAACTGGACTTCCTGTTATATAAAACCAAGCCTAGTTCCCTGTACCCACATTCTCCTCAGAACCAGATCAGTTCCTTTGTGTGCGTGGTTCTGGTTCCTTCCCTTTCCTCATGGATCACCTGTTAAAACCCAGCATGCTTTTCATACACACACAAAATTATTGAGAAAAGGAAATTCAAACACACTAAGAAAACACAAAAGGAAAGATGTGGCTGGGATCCCAGCATAGGCTCCCACCTTCTGTAGTTAAAGCTTAACCACAGATGTTGGCTGAACTGAACCTTTTCCTCACAGTATTTGACTTAGGTGCTAGACCAGGTGAGTCAGCCCTTCTTTTGAGCTGAAAGATCCTGTGTGCCAGGTCTTTCTATGAAACAAAGGCCAGAACTCTCCTGTGGTCCTGGTTTCCACTGATTGTGCATCAGCTTATGTTGGTCCTGATCCTCCCAGGATGTCCTGGAGCTCAGACTTCTGATTGAAGAGAGCATACTCTCAGGGAAGGAAGAAGACCATAACACTTTTTTGTACTTTTTAATTGAGGTATGATTTATATGCAGTAAAGTGCTCTAATCTTAAGGGTACAGCTCTACGAATTTTTGCATACATATAAACCCATATGACTTCTCCCCAGATCAACAGAAAACATCTCTGCACCCCAGAAGGTCCCTCCTTTCCCTCTCAGTCAACACAAAATTGACCATTATTCTGACTCTTATTATCATAGATTAGTTTCTTCTTTTTAAATTTTATATACCAAACACCAAAAAAAAAAAAAAAAACCTGACTGCTGTCCAGTCGGATCTGACTCACAGTGACCCCTCCTTGGGTTTCTGAGGTGGTATCACTATGGAAATAGATTGCACAATGTTCCTTCTGAGAAGGAGCTGTTGGACTTGAACCACCATCCTTCTGGTTAGCAGTCAAATGCCTTAGGCACTACGCTACCAGAGCTTCTAAATTTTATATAAGGGTGCTGCAAATGGTTAATTGGTTCAACTGCTAACTGCAAGGCTGGTGGTTTGAACCCATCCAAAGGGGCCTCAGAAGAAAGACTTGATGATCTGCTTCTGGGAACTCTGTGGAGCACAGTTCTACTCTGACACACATAAGGTGTCAACCCCTTTACAACTGTGTGTTTTTGCTTTGTTTTGTAGTTACATAGTATCTCTTCTATGGTATCTGGCTCCTTTGGCTCATTCTATGTCTTGGAGATTCATCCATGTTGTGCTGAGTTATAGTACCAGAAGGACCTTTAAACAAAAAAGAAACAGAAAGAAAAATCACCCATAGTGCTTACTAGACTTCTTTCCTATGAAGACATGTTTGGTTACAAGCATACCTGCATACTTACTGTCCATGATGTAGATTTAAGGATACACTTCCAGATCACCAGGTGGCCATACATCATCCCTTATTGGCTGTGTCGTGCTCCATTGTGTAAGCCCAGCAACTTCAGGTAAACAGATAAGCATCTGAACAGAGAGGTACAATCCAGTAGGTGGGGCAGGGTAGGCTGTGAGCTGTGTGTGTCACTGATGAGTCAGCTAAGTCTGGAACTGGCAAGGTGAGCATGAAAAGGAGGACCTTGAGAAGTAGATTCAGCCACTTAGTGGATGGGGGTTAGTTAGAGCTGAGTGGGCTGGGGTCCACAGTAGGGCTGGTTTCATAGAGGGACTAGGTGGGCTCTTGGGACATCCTGCAGTGCGCCTAAGGCACAGCCCAGCACTGAAAGATGCTGGGAGTATGTGGCTATGACTCAGAGGTAACCATGTGCCAGAATAATAATCAACATCAAATTAAAATCCTCAATTACTTTCTGATTTCTCTGTTCAGTTCTGACACCAGCTGCCTATACAGTACTTCTTTCTCTGACTCTAGCCACGCAAAGCTAGGTCAGATTTCATAAGTTTAAAGTTCTTCAGATGGTTAAATAGACAGGCACCAGCCAGATTTGAGAGTCCCTCTGGACTCACTCACATCTGACCTACTGGGTCCCACAATTCCTATGAGTACAATAATTCATTGGAATGACTCACAAAACTCACATACATACTTATGATTATGGCTTTACTGTAGCAGAAAAGGGTACAAATGAAGAGATGCATAGGGCAAAATTTGGAAGAGTTCCCAGCATGAAGCTTCCATGTTCCAAGGGACGTGCTACCTTCCCCTGCAACCAGGAATGCAAGTAATGCAAACTCCAGACCCTCTCCCCTTAAGTCAATAGATATCATAAGGTAATCATGAGTTATTTATGTGGTAGATCTTTCTGGCCTAGCCAGCCCCTACCCCAGTTACCTCAGGTAACTTGTTAGTTAAGTGTGGTCTGGAGTCTTTATTGAAGACATTTAAATTCCATGATTTTCTTTAGAGATTATCTCTCAGAAACCAAAGACAAAGACTAAATTCTTTAGGAAAAGTTAATGTAAACCCCACACCAGGTGACAAGCTCTTGGCCAGCTCATGTCAGTGCCAAGACATGCTGGGTAGGAAGGTAGGTCAGCTGAGTTGGTCCTGTGTTGTTCTGTTGTTATGTGCCGTCGAGTCGGACCCAACTCACAGCGACCCCTCCTTGGGTTTCCGAGACAGTATCACTATGGAAGTAGATTGCCCCATCTTCCTTCTGAGGAGTGGCTGGTGGGTTTGAACCACCAGCCTTCTGGTTAGCAGTCAAGTGTCTTAGCCACTATGCTACCAGAGTTGGTCCTGTAAATGGGCATAATACCTAAGGGGCTCAGAAGGTGATGCAACTTTGGTTGCAAGAACAGAATCTACTGGAAGCCTTACTGGTCTGATAGAGACTGGTGAAACCCCCAAGACTACGGCCCATAGTCACCCTTTAGGCCTGGGATTGAGCTCACTCCCGTAGCTTCCAGCCAAATAATAAGACAAATATATAAGGTGAACATTTACACTGGTTAGGTATACTCCTTAGAACAATCAACCATGGGAGATCAGAAGGGCAGTATTTGCACAGGGAGAGGGTTCAGAGGGCAAAAATGCATAGGAAAGAAGGACACAGGGAAAAGGTAACCACAGGGAGGAAGTGGGAGGAGAGCTATTACATTATGGGGATTGCAATCAATGTCATGAAACAAAATATATATGGACTGCTGTATGGAAAATGAGTTTGCTCTATAAACTTTCACCCAAATGACAATTAAAAAAAAAAAAAAATCAAATGTAAGGGAAGAAAGTCAAATATAAGGGAAAATAATCAGTTGAATATTAAAAATTTGGTTTTAGATCTGCCCACACTTACCATTAAATGGATTAATGACCTTAGCAAGATTATGTTTTATAAACATATTCTGAAATTTAAAGGAAAAGGTTGAAAACTGTAACTCGGTTGCTGAATGTTAAAAAACATGCTTGAGTAGAAGGTAAAGTTGCTGCTGTTTCTTTCAGAATAATACAAATGACTGCAAAATATGGCAAGCCCTAAAATACTGTAGAACAAATGCAAATTACCAGTGAATGAGAGGGTATTGGAATGATGATGGGACAAAATCCAATGGAAATGACTTCTTTTATTCCACTGAATTCTGATGATACTATTTTAAGAAAAAATCGTTGATATGGTAAAAACTGTTGAATACCAACTGTGTCATGAGCTCTGTCAAGCAAATTTTCGTTGCTGGTGGATGAAAGCCTCCTGTGAAATAAGGAAGCATCCTTGCTCACATGAATAAGGTTAAACAATGGGAAAAAAAAACCACAGAGGAAATTTATTTTCAAAATTACTGACAATATATACAAAGGTGTTGACAGTATTTGAAACCCTTAGAAATTATTTCACAGAAAAACTCATTCCCTTTTCCAGTGTCATTGCATGTGCCACAGATTGAATCTCAGCTATAATTTGTTGGCAACATGAGTTTTCAGTCCATTAAAAAGAAAAAAAAAAATCAGCACCAGATGCTCAGCACAATGCAAAGAAAAACATTTTGTGGCAATTGTGTATTGTTTCATTTATTTTGGATTCCTTGCTGCTTGTCAGGATTTTCATTGTTACTCTAATAGAATCCCAAGTGGTCCACCTTTGAAGGCCTCACCTTTCTTAAACCTCTTGCATTGTTTTGTTTTACAGTTTCTTTTTCTAATCTAGCATTTGTTCTCCACATCTGTTGCAATAAAATAACCCCGGGCTAGCCACTCCTCTGGTAGCATAGTGCCTAAGGCACTTGACTGCTAACCAGAAGGATGGCGGTTCAAACCCACCAGCCACGCCTCGGAAGGAAGGTTGGGCAATCCTACTTCCGTAGTGATACTGCCTCAAAAACCCAAGGAGGGGTCGCTATGAGTCAGGGCCCACTGGATGGCAAATAACAACAACAACAACAACAGTCACTCCTCTGAAGGAAGGTTGGGCAATCTACTTCCATAGTGATACTGCCTCGGAAACCCAAGGACAGCTCGCTGAGTCGGGTCCAACTCGATGGCACATAACAACAACAACAATAACAAGGTAGTTCAGCTGTCCCTGGGTGGTAAAATCAGTTAAGGCACTGGGCTGCTAATGGGAAGATTAGAGGTTTGAATCCACAAAAAGATGCCTCAGAAGAATGCCCAGGCAATCTACTTCTGAAAAATCAGACATTAAAAAAAACCCTAGAGTACAGAATTCTACTCTGAGACACATGGGGTTGCCTGAGTCAGAATCAATTCCACAACAACTGGTTGGTTAAATGGTGGCTAGGCGGCAGAATTCTCTTTCCATGTGTTGCTATGAGCTAAACAGGTTTCAGTGGACCTCCCAGACTAAGAGTAGGAAGAACTGTCAGAAAATCAGCCAGTGAAGACCCTATGAATCACAACTGTTCAGCCGATCATAGGAACAAGGCACTCAATGTCTTTCCCCCTCTCTCTCTCTCTCTGTCTTTTTTTAATGTTGATATGCCCTGGTGCTCACACCAACCAACATGATGACAATGACTAGCTTTTAGAACACCATGAGCCGGGCATGTCACAGACCTTATCTCTAATCACAGCACCCACCCTACAGGGTAAGTGTTGTAATCTCTTAAATCTGCCTGTTTGAGATTCATTTTGAGAACCTGGGCTGTGCAAGGGCCTGGAGTGAATTCTATTATATTCAAATATGCATTACCTTGGGAGTTTATTGTATTTGGTCTCCAAGGTCTTTTTAAATACCCAAATGCATCCATGAGTGAGTGTTGAAATTTTAAGACAAAAGATAAGATTTCTAAGGTCTTTCATCATTGCCTCCTTCCATGTCATAGAAGAGAGAATTTTCTTTGACACTACTTTTATAAATGAAGCCAGATGAGTTTCTGAGAATATTACTCTTATTTTTTCCTTTTTGACAGGCTGTGATTTGCTTAACATGTTATTCCTGCTTCCATTAAGGCTGTTCCTTATTTCTCTTACCATATAGAGATGAGCCTGGTGTATTATTATATAAACACCAATTGCAATTACAATGTCCACCAGAATCTTCCTTTCATTTTTCTATTCTTCTAAGGAAAACATCCAGAATTTTTACTTTTAAATCTGAACTGACCCATGTAAGGAAGTGTCACACCTGACTCTATTCTGTATTCTAGCTGTACTGGAGCATTTACACAAGGAAATGCCTATCATTTCATTCCCAATCATTTTATTTCTCCTTTTTATTACAGAGAGGATATGAGAAAAAGAAAAGCAGCCTTTGACATCTGGGTGCTAGCCTGGCACAGCTGGGGTGTGGTGTTCTCCTGGTGCCTGTAAACAATTTCACAGAACACCAACATCAGACAAGGCCACTCTGTAACTGCTATGGATCCCAACAAAAACAAGAGCCCTCCATAATTGTGTCTGAATACAGACAAAACATGGACCTTGTCCAAACCACAGAAATGACTAAGCATCCACTTATTCTGGCTAATATGAATGACTACTGCTTCTTTATAAATACAGCTTTAACCTCACTCTAGTCTCCTTCTAGATAAAACTTATTAAAATACATAATCATAGAACTAACCCACCCCCTTCTTAACAGCATCCAATTCAAAGCAAAGCACTGCTTTTGTGAATCACCTAGCACAAACCTAAATCCTCTAAATTCTAATACCCTCTTACAGAGAAACCCTGTGTTTCCCTATGGTGCAAATTTTCCCTCTTGGCAATGAGCAATAATACACTTGCTCAACTGCAAATGTGTTCCTGGGGGTCTTTGACCGGAATGCATTGGCAGATATTATAATGGTGGCTTGCACTTATGTATGCATGAATTTGCTCAGAAACTTTCATACAAATCATAATAAAAATTTTAAAAAGGGGCAGGGATTGAGTTTGGTAGAGTCATTAAAATCATCCCTAGTGATTTTCTGAACACAACCCTACGAAACCAAAACCAAACTCACTGCCATCGAGTTGGATCTGATTCATAGCGACCCCTCCTTGGGTTTCCGAGGCAGTATCACTATGGAAGTAGATTGCCCCATTTTCCTTCCAAAGAGTGGCTGGTGGGTTTAAACCCATTTTCCATACAGCAGTGCATACATTTTGTTTCATGACATTGACTGCAGTTCCCCACAATATATCTGCTCTCTTCCCACTTTCTCCCTGTGTCCTTCCCTCTCATTCACTCCCACCTTCCCCTTCACCCTCCCACACACTCCCACCCTCCCTACAGATAAATCATAGGTGTGTTATTATATCCATATATAAATCCTTTGTGTAAATATCAACACTTCATGGGAGTGCCATTTAATTAGAGGGAAATGTCAAATTACCCCACCCCATCAAAACTGCCCTCTAACTAAATACAAAATAAATAAACAAGTAGCACGATTCTGTCTCCAAGTAGATCCTGTCTTGCTTGGCCCAGTGCTCTGGTTCTGATTTCCTTTGCCATTGTTTCATGCTTGGATATATTGGGTACTATTGTCTTAGTCTTTGAAGACTAAGGTGCACCTAACACAAGCCATGGTGTTTTCAGTCGCCTGATATGCATGTGAGAGCTAGATAATGAATAAAGAAGACCAAAGAAGAGTTGATGCTTTTGAGTTGTGGTGTTGGTGAAGAATACTGAAAATATCAGAAAAATGAACAAATTTTCCCTGGAAGAAGTGCAGTGGAACGCTCCTTAGAAGCAAGAATGGCCAGACTTCATCTCACCTACTTTGGTCATGTGGTCAGAAGGGACCTGGCAAAGGATATCATACTTGGTGAAGTGGAGGATCAGAGAAAAAGAGGAAGGCCCTCAATGAGTTGGACTGACACAGTGGTTGCAGCGATGGGCTCAAGCACAGCCAAGTATTGTGAGGATGGCACAGGACAGGGCAGTGTTTCGTTCTGTAACAGTTGCTATGAGTTGGAGCCAACAACACCTATGGCAGCTAACAACAGCACCACTGTCTCGTAAAGAGTCCCTGAGTGGTCCAAACTACTAGCCAAAAGATTGGCAGTTTTAATTCATCCAGGGGTATCTCGGAAGGCAGTCTTGAATATCTGCTTCTGAAAGGTCACAGCCTTGAAAACCCACACACTGCATGCCTGGGGTTGCCATGAGTTGATGATTGTCCTATAATGTTCCTATTCCCATTTCCCTAACATTTGCTTTTCAGATGTATGCTTTTTCTTCTGTCAGTCAGTACATCTGGAATCTCAACCATCTTGCCAGAAACTGTTACAAATGGATGGACTAAAGTATTTTTATGAACTTGTGGAATGAAGTTGCCATCCTTTCTTATTTATTTTGAATAGCTGCTTACACAAACATTCTGTTTTTCCACTGAATAACCCTTCATTTCCATACCCTCTCTGTATCCACGTACTTTTACTGGTTTTACTGGTTCCCACTGTGTTTGCTGGTGAACAACGTGCCTAAGAAATTGTTTTTAATAACGTGTGGAGGCAGTTTAGATTTGTTGTTTTTGTGTGCTTTTCAGTCCATATGACTCATAACAACCCTGACACAGAGAGTAGAACTGCCCCATCGGGTTTCCTAAGTTGTAATTTTTAACAGCAATGAAAGGCCAGCTCTTCCCGCACCCCTGCCCCATCTCCAGTGGAGCTGCTGGTAGGTTGGAATCTCTGATCTTTCCTTTAGCAACCAGCTCTTAAGAATTGAGACACCAGGGCTCCTAAAGTTTAGATTGTTTAAGGCTAAATATCAATAAATTAGTTAAGTGCATTGTTTATTTTCTATCCAATCACCCTGCATCTCAGATCCCTGAGGGTGGGGACATTTATTTTGTTCGCTGATGCCTCCCGACAGTTTATGAGATAAATATTCACTGTGTGCATGAATGAGTGAATCAATTAATCAATCAATCAACCCATTCACCCATCCATTCACCTCCCTCCTCAGTTGCCCCAATCGGTTGAGCTCTGAGCCCCAAAGACAGGGCAGCTCTCGCGTCAGTACGCTTGAGAGAAGGGCGCAGCGCAGCGCTAAGGCTTCACCTTCCGCACCTACTCTTTTCCCCGCGAGACAGCCTCCGCCTCCCGAACCTCGCTGAGAACAGAGGCGGCCCCCAGGACAGGCGAGCACCCCAAGTCCTCAGAGCCCTCGCCCAGACCTCGAGGCAGGGCGAGGACAGAAGATGAGGTGCAACGAGAACGGCGGGAGCGCGCGCTGCTTCCTTTGCCAAGTTCTGGAAACCTCGCGATCAGAGGCGCTTCCGCTCCTCCGGTACCGCATAGACCGCCCGGCAGCCTTCGTCTGGACAGAGGTCCGAGCCTGTCAAGTTCACTGCCGCCGCCCCAGCTCCGAGAAGGGAAGAGGGAGGCGGGCAGGGGTGCGGGGCTCCAGCACCTCGGCCATTCTCAGGCCAGAACCCCTTTAACAAGAAGGTTGTGGGTGTAGCAGGCGCATTCGGGGCACCCTGGCAGAGCTGGGGTCCTTGTCCTCTCTACAGTTGATCAGCTGGTTCCGTATCTTTAGCAAGCTTTTTAATTTTGTTTTAAATTGTTTAAAATAAGCACATTGCTGTATTCTCTCTAGTACGTGGTAAAATATCCCAGAGTACAGAAAGAGATGAGAAATAATCCCATCTCCCACCCGTGTCTCCTGAGTTTCTCCCTTGGTTGGGTTGATTGACGAGCGAGGAGGCTGTCACAGCGCAGACGCACTGCTTCTCAGAGACTGGTTACTGGGATCTGCGATCTTAAAAAGAAGAGTTGTATGAACGGTGGAAGTCGTTGCTTTTAGTTGCCATGGAGTCAATTACGACTGGAGGAGACACCATGTGCACAGAATAGAGCTGCTCCTTAAAGTTTTCAAGGCAGAGACCTTTGGGAAGCAGATTGCTGAGCCGGTCTTTTGGGACGCATCTGGATGGGTTGGTTCACCAACCTTTGGCTAAGTAGTCCAGTGCTTAACCGTTCGCACCATGCAGGGATTCTTGAGGCGAAGTTAAAAAGTTGTTTTCATGAAGGTCGATGGGGGTGGGAGCACAGTGCAGAAAGCCTTTTCTGGGTTGAACGCACGCTCTGTGCTGTCTTCAAAAAAAAAAAAAAAAAAAAAAAGAAAGAAAGAAAAAAAGCCAGTGAGGCGAGAACTTCCTTACCAAAGACACTATGGAGGTGAGGGTGAGGAAGGGTAATCTGGACTGGCATGGAAGCCTAGAGCAGTAGGCTGTGTGCCTGTGAGGACAAATACCTGGGCGAGGTAGAAACGTGGATCTTTATCCTTCTTTTGAGGAGCCCTGGTGGTACAGTGGTTAAAAAACTCCAAAAGTGGGGGGTTAAAACCCAGCAGCCTCTCTACGGAGAAAGATGTGGCAGTCAGCTTGTGTAAAGGTTAAAATAATAATAATAATAATCAAACCCATTGCTACCAAGGGGATTCTGACTCAGTAACCCTATAGGACAGAGTTGTTGTTGTTGTTGTTAAGTTCCGTCGAGTCGTTTCCGACTCATAGCGACCCCATGCACAGCAGAACGAAACACTGCCCGATCCTGTGCCAGCCCCACAATCCCTGCTATACTTGAGCATAGGACAGAGTAGAACTGCCCTATAGATTGTAATCTTTATGGAAGCAGGGTGCCACATCTTTCTCCTGTGGAGCAGCTGGTAGGTTCAAGCCACCAACCTTACCGTTAGCAGCCAAGCCCTTAACCATTGGGCCACCAGGCTTCCTTTCAGCCTTGGAAATTCAATGGGGCAGTTCTGTTCTGTCCTATAAGATCACTATGAGTAGGATTCATGGGTAGCGGGTTTGGTTTTGTTGTATTTTGTTTTGTTTTATCCTTCTTTGATCCCTTTTGTACTCATAGGCTAGTGAGATAGGAAATTTTATTTCAGTTTTCCACTTGGCATGTGGTTAAAAAAAAAAAAAAGCCAAATCTGTTGTGGATCAAGTTGGTTTTGATTCAGGGTGACCTCATAGACTACAGAGTAGAACTACTCCATAGGGTTTTCTCGGTTGTAACCTTTGTGGAAGCAGATTGTAGATCTTTCTTCTGTGGTGTTACTGGGTGTTTGATCTGCCAACATTTTGGTGCGTAGTCAAGTGCAAACTGTGCTACCCAGAAACTTTTGGCATATGGTGAGCTGCTGCCCTGGAGTCTCTTCCAACTCATAGCTAGCCTACAGGACAGAATAGAACTGCCCCATAGTGTTTGTAAAGCTGTAATCTTTACAGAAGCACACTGTCATATCTTTTCCATGCAGAGTGGTTGGTGGTTTTGAATCACTGACTTTTCAGTTAGTAACCTAGCTCCTTTGGCATATAGTAGACATTCAATAAACCAAAAAAACAAACTCTGCCATTTAGTCAATCCCGACTCAGTGATCCCATTGGGTTCTGAGGCAGTGAATCTTTACAGAAGTAAATTGCCCCATCTTCCTTCTGTGGAGTGGCTGGTAAGTTTGAACCACCAACCTTCTGGTTAGCAATCAAATGCCTTAGGCACTGCATCACTAGAGCTCCTTAATAATCAGGGCAAATGAGCTAAGTAGCTAAATATATAATGTACACTCATTGTACAACAGCAAGGCTGTCCTAGAATTAAATTCTGTCCCACTTTAACAAGATGTTGGTAAAGTGTTTAGCTGGGCATGACTTAAGGAGAAGTCTTTGTCCTAGGCATGTTCGTTTCTCCCTCTTCTTTCACCATCCAAGTTCTGCATAATTTGCAGCACTTTGCTGATGCATCTTGGGCAACAGTATGATGGGGCAATGCAGGGCCTGTTCCTATTAATTTGGGAGAACAAGCTTTCCCAAAGCCTTGAGGTCACCCTTCTCTGGGAGGGGAAAGAAGGAAGGAGGAACAAGGAAGAGGGATTTGTTGGCTACTCCCTCTTACTCAATTAATCTCAGTATTTAGTTTCTAAGTTTATTTAGTTTCCTCCTACTTCTCTGGAGGCTTTTTCTTCTCCCAGGTAGGTATTGGGGCCCCATAGTTCTGTCCTAAGCCCTCTTTCCCCACACCCTCTCCTTGGGTGATTTCATCCATCCTTGTGGCTTTAAGGACCATTTACACATCCCAGGTCTCCATCTCTACCCACCTCTCTCCCTGGAGCTGCAGACCCATTCACCACCTGCTTTTGGAACACAGAAACTTAATATCTCTATCCAGAATCCATCTCTTCTTTTCCATCTCCTTGCCCTATTTTTTATTATTTCAGTGATCACATCTACTTTCTTCCCAATTGCACAAGCTCTGTCTCTGACTTCTTCTCCCCTTGCTCACCCCATCGACCTCCAACCACAGCATCCTGTCAGGAACCATCTTAATTAGCTCTTCAGCCTATGTACTTCTTTCTGTTTCCTGTCATCCAGCCACCATCGCCTGTTAGTGACTGGTTTCCCTACTTGCAGGTGTGTGCTCGCCAAGCCTCAGTCCATGTGGAGCATGAGTGATGTTTCCAAAATGGAAATTTGATCGTTGCCCTTGGCTTCAGATAAATACCAAATTCCTTAATGTGAACTAGTATGGATCTGACCTTTCCCTTTTACCTTCATTGGTCACCACTCCTGGCTCATATGCTGAGGTTCAGTCATTCTATTTTCTTTCAGTTCTTTGAATATTTATACTGTCTATGGCCTTGGGACCTTTGGCCTCAGGAATTTCCCATGGACTTCTCTCTCTCTCTCTCGCTCTCTCTCTCTTTCCTGAATATTTCTGTCATCTTCCTTCCCTGGCCATTCTCATCCTTCAGCTCCTTGTAGAGCAATCACTTTTCCAGGATTTCCTTGATCCCTGTTTTGGTTACCTAGTGCCGCTCTGACAGGAATATATACCACAAATGGGATGGCTTGAACAAACAGGAGTTTATTCTCTTATAGATTGGAGGCTTAAAGACCAAGTTCAAAGTGCCAGGCTCTAGGGGCTGGGTGATAGCCCCTCAACCTTGGCTTTAGCTCTGCCTCCTGTTCCCAGTCCACTGAAGCTAGAGGCTTTTCTTTGCTCAGACAGCTGCTGGCTGCCGAGGTTGACAAGCCCAAGGTTGACAAGTACAGTCCTGATGTCACCAAACCACACGGCAGGCCATTAATTCAAATCCATTGAAAATCCCAAGGTCAGCAGAGCATGGCAGGCTGCTGAACAATGACTCAGCTACATGCAGGGTTCAAGCATGCCACAAACTAGAGACCATTACTAAAGCTGTTTCTTATATATGGGAAGCAGACCACATACACAAAGCAGCTACTCAGCTGCTCCAATAGATTCTACCATGGAATTAATTACCAGTCTCATCATGGGGAATAACTCCATCTAGCTGCCCAGCCACTCAACAAGGCCCAGCCAAGCTGACACACAAACTTAACCACCACAATCCCCAAGCCTTACTTAATTGCCCTTCATCACAGCACTTTCAAACCATACTTAGCTTTCTTCTCCCACTGAAGTTCAATCAGCTTAAAGGTAAAGACCCTGGCATCTGGATCACTTCACTATTCTCAGGGCCAAATATAGAGTATGGCACACAGTAGATGCTCAGTAAAGTATTGCCTACTAAATGCTTGAATGGATAAATAAAAGAATTGAACTAATATTTATTGAGCATATGCTATACACTATGCTTTGTACTAAGAGTTGTATATTCAATAACTCATTCGTCACAATACCTCTGTGCAGTTGTTATTAGTGTTGTTAGGTGCTGTTGAGTCAGCTCCAACTCATAGTGACCCTCTGTACAACAGAACAAAACACTGCCTGTCCTGTGCTAGCCTCACAATCCTTATTATACCTGAGCTCATTGCAGCCACTGTGTCAATCCATCTCGTTGAGGGCCTTCCCCTTCTTCACTGACCCTCCACTTTACCAAGCATGATATCCTTCTCCAGTGAATGGTCCCTTCTTATAACATGACCAAAGTAGATGAGATGAAGTCTGGCCGTTCTTGCTTCCATGGAGCATTCTGGCTGCACCTCTTCCAGGACAGATTTGTTAGTTCTTTTAGCAGTCCACAGTACTTTCAAGCATTCTTTGCCAACACCACAGCTCAAAAGCATCAACTCTTCTTCAGTCTTCTTTTTCATTGTCTAGCTCTCACATGCATATGAGGTGATGGAGAATGTAGTGGCTTGGGTTAGGCACACCTTAGTCTTCAAGGAGACATCTTTGCTCTTCAGCACTTGAAAGAGGTCCTTTGCAGCAGATTTGCTCAGTGCAGTAAGTCTTTTGATGTCTCCACTGCTGCTTCCATTGGTGTTGATTTTGATACCAAGTAACATGAAATCTTTAACAACTTCAATCTTTTTACCATTTGTTGTGATGCTGCTTATTGGTCCAGTTGTGAGGATTTTCATTTTCTTTATATTGAGATGTAATCCATATTGCAGACTGAAGTCTTTAATCTTCATCAATAAGTGATTCCAAGTCATCCTCACTTTCAGCAAGCAAAGTTGTGTCATTTGCATATCGCAGATTGTTAATGAGTCTTCCTGCAATCTTTTTTTTTTTAACCTGTTAACCTACATTCTTTTTTGTTTGTTTGTTT
>NW_006921619.1:6789659-6805498 GCF_000298275.1 Orycteropus afer afer
AATCTTTATGTGTTCCATTTCATTTTTTGACAACCTCCAATTTTCCTAGATTCATACTTCGTACATTCTATGTTCCAATTATTAATGAATGTTTGCCGCTGTTTCTCCTCAATTTGAGTGGTGCCACGCCAGCAAATGGAAGTCTCAAATGCTTTACCTTATCCATATGAGTAAAGCTGATTTTACTCTGATAATGCAGCTCTTGCCCCGTCCTACTTTGAGAGCTTTCTAAGCTAAGTGACTCATTTTCCTCCTCTGTATTGGACAATGTTTCCAGACTATTCATAAAGTTGCACAGTAATGTATCAGACAATGTTCTCTGCTATTCATAAGGTTTTCCCTGGCCAATTCTTTAAGAAATGGATGGACTCTTCCTTCTTCCTAGTCTGTCTCAGTCTGCAAGCCAGGCTGATACCTGCACATGAGGTGCATCCTGCTGGGTTTGAAACACCAGTGGCACAACCTCAAGACTCACAGCAACACATCACCATGGTAGAACAAACCAACAGACAAGTTTGTGTTCGTTAGCTGTTGGAAACCTCTCCAACCACCCTTACCTGGATCCCTGCAGCTGACTCCTCACTCTGACCCGGTCCCCTTGGCCTTTTCTGTCCTTTCCCCAATTTTCCACCTTGCTGCTTTGGGGCGTGGCCTGGGTTCCCTCTCCTCACCTGGATCCCTGCAGCTAACTCCTTGCTTTGTCCCGGTCCCCATTTTTTTTCCTTAGGAAACGTGTGAACATGTTTTACTTTTGCATGTTTTTAGTAATATATGATCATGTGAACACCTTGCCAGGGCCACTCCAGGGCCTTGGAAGGGACATGTGAAATGAAGGGCTCATAAGAATTAAGCTTTATTAGTTTTAGCATAAATCTGGCTCTGCTTCTGGGCTTCTTAGGATAGAGATGGATAAAGGATGCTGGGTTGGCTTCTGCTTCATTAGGAAGGAAACTAGGGACTGGGCAGTTTCTAGCTACTAGAGAAACACACATTTATCTTCCTCTAAGATCTGGAGTCTCCTTCCTCCCCCAGCCCTGACACTGTGAGTCCCCGACCCCTACAGTTGTCTACCCCCTCCCTTGCTCTCCTTTAACCTTAACTCCTTGTACCTGAGTTTCTGAGGACCTATTTTCTATGCTCCTGCACACTGCTTCTTGTGGGGATATCCAGAAATATTTTCAAAAGACAGTGAGCAGCCTGCCTTGTCTGCCATTCTGGAAAACTTCTTGATGCTTGTGGAAGCTTTTTGGTTTCTGAGGACAGCATGTCTGGCTGCACAGTGGGCAGTATGATTGTAGCAGCTTCATGAGTGGACACTTTTCACTACGACCCTTTCTCCAGATCTGTGACTGACATCACCTTACTTCTTCCTGCCTCTCCAGACTTCCAAATGCTATGTTTATCCATCTCACATAGCAGATTCGTGCCAATAGAAGCTAGGGATAGTGGTTTTCACGTATCGAATTGTGTCCCCCCAAAATATGTATCAATTTGGCTAGATCATGATTCCCAATATTGTGTGGTTGTTTTCCATTTTGTGTTCTGATGTTTATATCCTCCAATTTGTGATGTGTTATAAATACTAACCTCTATATATTAGTGAGGCAGGATCAGTGTGGGGTGCATCTTGAGTCACAGCCTTATAAGAAGTTGTGATTCAAGTCATACCCTTAGTTAAGTCACACACTTGCTTGAATCACACCATTTATCTTACCAAAAATAAACCAAACTCACTGCCATCCAGTTGATTCTGACTCATAGCAACCCTATAGGACTATAGAACTGCCCCATAGGGTTTTCAAGGCTATAAATCTTAATGGAAGTAGACTGCCTTCTCTTTCTCCTGTGGAGTGGCTTGTTAGTTTGAACTACTAATCTTTTGGTTAGCGGCTGAATGCTTTAACCACTGCACCAACAGAGCACCTCCTTTTATTTTACAGGAGGTAAAAGGAGAGAGAAGTGAGTAGAGAGGGGAGAGACCTCATTACCAGGAAGGAAGAGCCAGGAGTCGAACATGTCCTTTGGGCCTGGGGTCCCTTTGCTGAGAACTTCCTAGTCCCGGGGAAGACTGATACATGGATATCTCCAAGGAATATCATGCCCACAGATGTTGAAAGGAGGCAAGGACCTTTCCCCAGAGCCAACACAAAGAGAAAGCTTCCCCAAGACCCTGAAGTCAGACTTCCAGCCTCCTAAATTGTGAGAAAACAAACATCTCTGTGTTAAAGCCATCCATTTGTGGCATTTTTGTTATAGCAGCACTGGATAATTAAGATAGTGGTTCTATATAGTTTGCTTTCATATATTTCACTGGATATATGAATTTACCAGTGCTTCCTTTTCTCATTTGGGAGGAGACCAGTGCTGAAATTTTCTGCAAATTCCAAGGGGCTGATATTCCTAGGTTCCTTCTCAGCTGAATTCCTGCATCTTTGAAGTCACCCAGACCTCATTGGTGAGCATCAGGGTCACCAGGAAGGTGGTTACCAGGAGCAGGCCCTGCTCTCGCATCTCCAGGGGCTCTTGTTCTTAATGTGGTTGCCACCAGCAGTATTTGTACCTCACATTTCATGGCAGGTCATCTGCTCTCACCAACCCAGATCTGCCCATTTCCTTTGATCTTCTCCAGAATCATGCATATGAGACATGTTTACAGGTAGTAGACTTTAATGAAAGATTGTAAACAGTGGAGTGGTTTTATATCACAGCAAAAAGCAACTAAAATCACATTTAAGTCATCCTTGTGTCTTACAACTTCTCCACCTTTGGAAATTCCTCCCTGACTTTCTTTTACCCCAGACATGAGCTCTGCTAAACTAACTGCCACTCATCCTCCCCCACCACACACAAACTCTCTTCCCCTCTCAGAGGCTCAGTCAATTTAGGTTTTAAAAAACAAGTTCTTCATCCTGCTACACTTAGTGTGAATAATAATAAGAAGAAAAAACAGAGAAAATGAAGGAGACAGACGTCCTCACCCTGGCTAAGAAATGACCCCCTCTCTTTCACACACTAGTCCCACCCTGCCGAAGACAGATACAACCTTCCCCGAGCCCCCACTGACCCTCCTTCATGTCCCTTCCCTTCCTCATTTCATTTCCTCCTCTTAGATCTCAAAAGGTATCAGAGAAAAGCACTAATCCCTGTCCTCTCTTCATATATGTGCATGGGTGGGAACAATATTGAATAATGAGACAGGAAAGAAACAGACCTAGAGAGAATAGAGCAATAGGTAAGAAGCCATCCTAGGAGCTAAGAAGGTTTATTTGGTAGCAAGGAAGATGGCTTCTGGGATGGGAAGCCACACTGTGGATCCCAGGGGGTTTCTATACTTAGCAGCCAGTAAGTATCCTCAAAACTCTTACTACAAGAGGCAAAGCACAAAGACAGTTTCTGTACCTAGATGCTCCCATCCTGTAGCACAGCCTCTGCTCTGAGCTCTTCATTGCTGGGGTCTGTGGGGCATGGCTGGTACTTGGTACATGGGACCTCTATGCAGGAGCAGCCTTGATGGTGCCAGAGGCTGCAAATAATAATAAGAAATAATAATAAGAAGAAAAAACAGAGAAAATGAAGGAGACAGACATCCTCACCCTGCTCGTTGCAGCTTCATCTTCTGCTGTGCCTGACATGAGTGGCTCACAATGTCCACCACTGAGCAGAAAGAATCCATACACAGTATTGTGATGCCAGTTTTCCGTGAACATGAATGGCCGCTGAGGGTCCTCCCAGTCTATTATCATCAGCCGATTTGCGCCTGGAGGATAGAAGAGCTCAAGTATGATGCCAGTTGAGGTGATGACCACCTTGACTACCCCTTCTAGAGGTACCGTCTGCCACCACCTCTGCCCTCGCTTCTCTCTTGGAGGCAGAGGGAGCTTGAGGAAACTCTGTTCCCGTAGCAGGGCCAGGGACACCACCACCGAGTAGTAGAGTGCATAGATGAGGAAGAACATTCCTGGCAGCAGGTGTCCCTCTAAGGTACCCATGGCCTTGGTGTGCCTGTTGAGGCCAACAAAGCGAGAGCTAGCAATGAGCAGCAACCTCCAAGGCTGTCCTCACAAGCAAGAGCTACTGCTACTGAGCTATATGGAGATCCCTCGGTCAACTCTTTCTCTACAAGGCATTCCTTCCTGCTCGCCTTGCCCCATTATTGGGTAAACTGGAAACAAGATGAGTCATTATGCAGGGTGGAACCTTTCTAAGATGTGCAACTTCAGTTACCTCATTCTGTTTCCTAATTAAATCCTACTTAAATCTTCTGGGTGTGGGATTTGAACCTCAGTACCTCGCTGCAGGCAGTTGTTCCACAGGTGCTGGCTTACACTTTCAGAGAGAAGGGGGATGGAAAGAGTTAAGGTGCCCCAGCAATAAGCAACACTCATATTGAGGGTCTCTCTGTACTAAGTATATCGAAAACCAAACTCACTGCCGTCAAGTCGGATCCAACTCGTAGCGACCCCTCCTTGGGTTTCCGAGGCAGTATCACTATGAACATAGATTGCCCAATCTTCTTTCCAAAGCGTGGCTGGTGGGTTTGAACTGCCAGTCTTCTGGTTAGCAGTTAAATGCCCTACACACTATGCCACCCAGACCTCCTGTACCAAGTATATGACTTTTTTTTTTTTTCTTCTCATTTAAATATCTCAGCAGCTCTATGAGGGAGATATTGTTAAACCAATTTCACAGGTGGAATTAAGACTCAGAGGGGTGAAGGGACATGCACTAGGTAACACACCTAGCAGCCATCACAGCATTGCCAGGACGTGGACCCAGGTTTATCCATCTGCTTGAAAGTCCAGAGTTGATGCACAAAATAATGATTGAATCTCAGCTTCAACACTTGTAAGTCACACGACTATGGGAAAGCTATTTTTGTCTTTTTGAGCCTCAGTTTTCTGATACATATGGGAAAAATAATTACATCTTAGGTCTGTTGTGAAGATTAAGTAGGATGACGTATTATAAAGTGTCTGGTACACAGTAAATATTCAATGGATGGCAGTGATTATGAATAATTTTACTATTGTTATTACTAAAGTTCCTTGCTAAATTCTTATGATCCGGAGATTGTTCAAGAATTTCTATTAATGATACCAAATCAGGAACTATAAAGATAAAAACATGAAATAATGATAAGTTATGGATTGAGTTGTGTCCCCAAACAAATATGTGTTGTAGACGCTAACTTCTATGCCTGTGGTTATAATCACATTTGGGAACCGTTTGTCTTTAGTATTTTAATGAGGCAGGATTAGTGTAGGGTGTATTTTGAGTCAGTCTCTTTGGAGAGATAAGAGATTAAACAAGCAGCTAGGAAGCAGATATGAGATAAGATAGATGCCAAGACTCGTGGAGATCTCTAAGGAACCAGGAAGCAGAAGCTGAAGAGACAAAGACCTTCCTCCAGAGCTGACAGGGAGAGAAAGCCTTCCCCTAGAACTGGCACCTGAATTTGAACTTGTAGCCTCCTAAATTGTGAGAGAATAAATTTCTGTTTGTCAAAGCTATCCACTTCTGGTATCTCAGTTATAGCAGCTCTGTTGTTGTTGTTGTTATGTGCCGTTGAGTCGGCCCCGACTCATAGCGACCCCTCCTTGGGCTTCCGAGGCAGTATCACTGCGGAAGTAGGACTGCCCAACGTTCCTTCCGAGGAGTGGCTGGTGGGTTTGAACCGCCAGCCTTCTGGTTAGCAGTCAAGTGCTTTTAGCCACTATGCTACCAGAGCTCCTATAGCAGCTCTAGAGAACTAAAATAGAATTGGGTACTGGAAGAGTAGGGTGCTGCTTTAACAGATAATCTAAAATGTGGGAGTTGTTGTTATTGTTGTTATGTGCCATCGAGTCAGACCTGACTCATAGAGACCCCTCCTTGGATTTCCGAGGCAGTATCACTACGGAAGTAGGTTGCCCCATCTTCCTTCTGAAAGTAGTTTTGTAGTTTCAAAACTCTGGAGTAGTTTTGAAATTGTGTAATGGTTAGAGGCTGGAAGAGGTTTTTTTTTGTGTGTGTGTGATTTGGGTGAAAATTTACAGATCAAATTCACTTTCCATGCAGCAGTTTACATACCACATACACTTTGTCTCATGACATTGACCACAATTTACCACAATGCAGCAGCTCCCTGGCTGGAAGAGTTTTAAGGTGCTGTCTTAGTTCTCTAGTGCTGCTACAACAGAAATACCACAAGTGGATGGCTTTAACAAACAGAAATAGGTTCTCTCACAATTTATGAACCGAACTGAACTCATTGCCATCGAGTCGCATCTGACCCATAGTGACCCCTCCTTGGATTTCCAAGGCAGTATCACTACAGAAGTAGATTACCCAATCTTTCTTCCAAGGAGTGGCTAAAAGTCCAGATTCAGAGTGCCAGCTCTAAGGGAAAGGTTTCTCTCTGTCAGCTCTGGGGGAAGTCCTTGTCTCCTTTCAGCATCTGTGGGCCCAGCATTCCTTGGAGATTGCTATGTATCTTGACATCAGTCTTCCCCTGGGAATAGATTTTCAGCACAGAGACCCCAGTTCCAAGGGACATGCTCTACTCCTGGCTTTTCTTTCTTCATAGCAATGACATCCTTCCCTTCTCTCTTTTATCTCCTGTAACACAAAAGGTGTGACTCAAGCGAGGGTGTGACTTAAGTAAGGGTATAATCCTTCCAGGAATACGGTATTGCTTTTGGTTTACCATTTTCCTAGGTAGGATCTACAACATACCAAAAAATGGAGTGTAACTACATCAGATCACAAAATGGAGGACAGCCACACAATGTTGGGAATCACAGCCTAGCCCACTTGACACATATTTTTGGGGGACACAATTCAATCTGTGACAGGTGCCTAATAGTAAAATCCTGGATTGCCTTAAAGAGACTGTTGGTAGAATTACGGACAGCAAAGCAATTCTGGGAGGGCTCAGAAAGAAGTGAGGGGAGCTATAGAGAATATCTCTACCATCTTAGGGAATATATATGGTGCCAGCAACAGAATGTTCTAGAAATGTGGACATTAAATGTACTTCTGGTGAGGCTTTAAAAGAAAATGATGAGCATGTTATTGGACAATGGAGGAAGGGCAATGCTTTTTATACAGTGGCAAAGAACTTGTCTGAATTAAGTCCAAATGTTTGGTGGAGGGTAGAACTTGTAAGTGATGAACTTGGATAGCTGTCTGATGAGATTTCTAAGTAAGATCTCAAAGGGGATGCTTGGTTCCTCCTCGTCACGTATAGTGAAATGTGATAAGAAAGACACTAAAAACCAACCCACTGCCATCAAGTCAATTCTGACTCATTAGCAACCCTACAGGATAGAGTAGAGCTGCCCCACAGGGTTTCCAAGGCTGTAAATCTTTATGGAAGCAGACTGCCTCATCTTTCTCCTGCAGAGCAGCTGGTGGATTCAAACCACCAATTTTTTGGTTAGCAGCCAAATGCTTTAACCACTATGCCACCAGAGCACATTACCTGATCCTGTGCTATCCTCACAATCATTGCTAAATTTAAGCCCATTGTTGCAGCCACTGAGGGTCTTCCTCTTTTTCACTCAAACCTCTACTTTACCAATCATGATGTCCTTCTCCAGGGACTGGTTCCTCCTGATAACATGTCCAAAGTCCGTGTGTTCTGATTACCTAGTACTGCTCTGACAAGAATATAGCACAGATGGGATGGCCTTAACAAACTGGAGTTTATTTTCGTTTGGAGACTTTAAGTCCAAGTTCAAAGTGCCAGGCTCTAGGGGCTGGGTGAAAGCTCCTTGACCTTGGGCTTCAGCTCTGCCTCTTGCTCCTGGCCAACTGAAGCTAGATGCTTTTCTTCACTCAGGCAGCTACTGGCTGCTGAGGCTAACAAGCCCAAGGTTGACAAATAAAATGACACAGTCCCAATGTTACCAAACCACATGGCAGGCCATTAATTCAAGACCGTTGTAAGTCCCAAGGTCAGCAGAGCATAGCAGGCTGCTGAACAACAACATGGCAGGGTTGTTACAACATGCAGGGTCCAAGCGTGCCATAAGCTAGAGACCATTCCCAAAGCTTCTTCTTATATACGGGAAGCAGACCACATACCCAAAGCAGCTACTCAGCTGCTTGTGGTAGATCCTACCATGAAGTTGATTGAAAGTCTCATCATGGAGAATAACTACCACCAGCTGCTCAGCCACTCAACCAGGCCTAGCCACCTGACACACAAACATAACCACTACACTGTGAGATGAAGTCTTGCCATCCTTGCTTCTAAGGCACAATCTGGCTATACTTCATCCAAGACAGATTTGTTCATTCTTCTGGCAGTCTATAGTATGTTCAATATTCTTTGCCAACACCATATTTCAAAGGCATCAATTCTTTTTCAGTGTTCCTTATTCACTGCCCAGCTTTCACATGCATATATGAGATGATTGAAAATATCATAGCTTGGGTAAGTCTCACCTTAGTCCTCAAAGTGACACCTTTGCTTTTTAACACTTTCAAGAGATCTTTTGCAGCAGATTTGCTCAATGCAATATGTCTTTTGATTTCTTGACTGCTTGTCTCCATGGGAATTGATTTTGGATTCAAATAAAATGAAATCCTTGACCACTTCAATCTTTTCTGTGCTTATCATGATGTTGCTTATTCGTCCAGTTGTGAGGATTTTTATTTTCTTTACATTGAGGTGCAATCCATACTGAAGACTGTAGTCTTTGTTCTTCATCTGTAAGTGTTTCAAGTCCCCTTCACTTTGAGCCAGCAAGGTTGTGTCATCTTCATATCGCAGGTTGTTAATGAGTTTCTGGGGTTGCCAGGGCAGAAGAGGGTTAGAGTTGAGTGAGGAGAGTCATAGAAGGAGAAAGGGAAGAGGAGACATGGAGAAAACCAAGGGGGGTTGCAGAGCTGTACCTTTCTGTATGTACCCAAAAGTACACCAGGCTTCGGCCCAAAGGCACAACGAGGAAAGGAAACACTTCCCATGGGCAGAAGTTTAAACAGAACATTTAAAAATGCTTTATTTTTTTAAAGAACAGCTTTAGGTTTATGGGGAGCTCTGGTGGCGTAGTGCCTAAGGCACTTGAATGCTAACCAGAAGGCTGGTAGTTCAAACCCACCAGCCACTCCTGGGAAGGAAGGTTGGGCAATCTACTTCCGTAGTGATACTGCCTCGGAAACCCAAGGAGAGGTCGCTATGAGTCAGATCTGACTTCACGGCAATGAGTTTGGTTTTTGGTTTAGGTTTATGTGGTGTAGTGCCTAAGGCATTTGACTGCTAACCAGAAGGTTGATGGTTCAAACCCACCAGGCACTCCACAGAAGGAAAACTGGGCAATCTACTCCCATGAAGATTTACCACCTTGGAAACCCAAAAGGAGTTTCTATGAGTCAGAATTGACTCGATGGCAGTGAGTTTGGTTTGTTTGGTTTAGGTTTATAGAAAAATTGTTCACAAAGTACAGAGATCCCATATATTGCTTCTCCCCCTTGCACACAGTCTCTCCTGATATTAACATCTTGCCTTAGGCACTATGCCACTGAAGCTCCTTACATCTTGCATTAGCATGGTACATTCCTTACAAATGATGAACTAAAGTCCACAGTTTACACTAGGGTTCACTCTTTGTGTTCTACAGATTTTGACAAATAATAATGTCGATATCACACAGAACAGTTTCATTGCCCTTAAAATGCCTTGTGCTCCACCTATTCACCCATCCTTCCCACCCGGACCTCTGGCAACTACTGATCTTTTTATTATTTTTATAAAACCCACTGCCATCAAGTTGATTCTGACTCATAGCAACCCCCATTGGGTCTCCAAGGCTATAAATCTTTATGGAAGTAGATTGCCTCATCGTCCTCCCATGGAGCAACTGGTGGGTTGAACTGCCAACCTTCTGGTTAGCAGCCAAATGCCTTATGCAGTGTGCCAGCAGAGTTCTTATTGTCTGTATAGTTTTGCATTTTCCAGAATGTCATATAGTTGGAATCATACAGTATGTAGCTTTTTTCAAGCTGGCTTCTTTCACTTGATCAGAATATTTTTATTTTCCACTTTTTCTAGAAAGAGAGAAGGCTCGAGGACCATTTGTCACTAAATCATGGGTAGTAGTTAAAATCTGGTCATATGATCAGGGATTTAGAAGAAGTAAGGTAAGAGGATTTATGACAAGAAGGTTTGGGGAAGAATTAATGACTAGAACTCTCAGGATAGGCCCAGAATATTTGTGTCTCATGTGTATACTTAGCAAGATGCTGCCAAGTGGAAGAATATTTCAGTAACTGGGATCGGGATGGCCCACTCTGTGGATGCCATTCTGCTTTCTTCTCTAGCCACTCCAGGACATGTTCACTGGGCTCATGAGGAGCTTATCTGCGGGCTTAACAAAACAGTCTTTCCCCACACAAAGTGTGATGTAGCTGCCTCACTCCTTGATGCCAAACAAGAAAAGTGGTAAAGAATGGGAATTAATAAGCCAAAATATTTAATGCTATTGCATACTATTGCAATAGTGAATAGCTTTTATAAATATTTTTTTCAGTCCTCATGATGCTGGACTCAGAGGCATCAGGTTTCAGTACGAAAGGGAAGAATATGTCCACCAGGGGCCGCATCAATGACTTCATGAGATTGGAAGCTGAAGTAATCACATGGATATGTCATGCTCCACAAAGTATGAGGCAATCAGGTAAATAAGAGGATGTTGGCTGGTCAGTGCTTTTGGTTAACACTGAGAAGTAGAAATTGCTGCTTCATAAGATGGTGGATGGAAAGATGTGGATAGAACCCAGGGATTCCATTACCAGGTTGTCTTCTTAGGCTATGTGTCCAGGGGTAGTTAAAGGAAGATACTTCCACGATCCTATGTAAGCAGGGCCATCAAAGGCTGTTTTATTCATTTATTCACTTAGCAATGAATTCTACTAAATATCAGACACTATTCTAGGTCTGGAGGATACAACAGTGAAGAAGAAAGACAAGAAACAAATACATACATAAGTACACAAGAAGAATGATAATTTATAAGCCCAAAGCAGACAAACAAAAAATAAGGTTATTACAATCATGAGTGGCTACTTTAGATTGAACCATCAGAGAAGATTTCTAAGGAAGTAACTTTTATACGTTTGCAGCAATATATTGACAGGGAGCTTCCAGAAATGCAAGCTGGATTCAGAATAGCACGTGGAATGAGGGATATCATTGCTGATGTCAGATGGATCTTAAGTGAAAGCAAGGAATACCAGAAAGATGTTTACTCGTGTTTTATTGGCTATGCAAAGTTTTGACTGTGTGGATCATAATAACATTGCAAAGAATGGGAATTCCAGAACACTTAGTTGTGCTCACAAGGAACCTATACATAGACCAAGATGCTGTCATTTAAACAGTACAAGGGGAATCAGGAAGGGTATGCATCAGGGTTGTATCTTATCACCATACTTATTCAATCTGTATGCTGAACAAATAATCCGAGAAGATGGACTATATGAAGAAGAATGCAGCATTAGGATTGGAGGAAGGCTCATTAACAACTTGTGATATGCAGATGATATGCTAAAAGTGAAGGTGACTTGAAGCACTGATGAAGACCAAAGATTACAGTCTTCCTTGTGGATTACACCTCAACATAAAGAAAACAGAAATCTTCATAACTGGACCAATAAGTAACATCACGATAAATAGAGAGAAGACTGAAGTTGTCAGGGATTTCATTTTACGTGGATCCATAATCAACACCCATGGAAGCAGCAGTCAAGAAATCAGATGTATTGTGCTGACCAAATCTGCCGTACAAGACCTCTTTAAAGTGTTGAAGAGCATAGATGTCACTCTGAAAACTAAGGTGCACCTGACCCAAGCCAATGTATTTTCAGTCACCTCAAATGCATGTGAAACTGGACAATGAATAAGGAAGACCAAAGAATTGATGCCTTTGAATTGTAGTGTTGGCAAAGAATACTGAAAGTAACATGGACTAGCAGAAGAATGAACAAATCTATCCTTGAAGAAGTGCAGCCTCAATTTTTGTTGGAAGTGAGAATGGCCAGACTCTATCTCACCTACTTTGGTCATGAGGTCAGAAGGGACCATTCCCTGGAGAAGGATGTCATGCTTAATAAAGTGGAGGGTCAGAGAAAAAGGGGGAGAGCCTCAACGAGATAGACCTACACAGTGGCTGCAACAATGGGCTCAAGTGTAGCAGGGATTGTAAGGATGGCGCAGGACCAGGCAGGGTTTCGTTCTGTTGTACATGGGGTCGCTGTGAGTTGGTATTGACTTGCTGGCACGTAACAACAACAACAATAACAATAACAACCAAAATTGAGTTGACATTTGGGGCCAGCCATGTAATACCTGAGTGAATATTTGAGTCACCTCATCACGTAATGACCAGACAAAGAGTTGAAGGAAAGCAAAGACCCTGATAATCCCACCTTCCCACTGATGATTTAGGCTATTTCCAGTCTTTCCAATATTGTCCTTCTTTGCTTAGCCAGCTCAGATTTTATTGTTTGAGACCAAGACACTTGATTGGGCACTGTAGGTAGTAAGGTTATGAGTAATTTACATTTGCTTATCTATAATTTTCTGTAGTTTACAATGAACAACTATTATTTTTGTAATCAGAAACAATCTGCAAATTAAAAATCAATAATGCAATTATTTAATGCTTGGAGAAAATGCTTGGATATGTAGACATCAAACTGTGATAATATCTTAATAATAGGATGGAAAATACTAATTTATATTTCTATTTTTAAAATAGTTTTTCAAATTTTCCACAAGATTTTATTAATATTACGTTATAGTAAAATTATTAACAGTAAAACATTTTGTAAGAGCTCTTCTCAGTCATCTAAGTATTTCTTTGTACATAAAGAGTTTTATGTGTAATTACACATATATACATACATATAGGGAGCTCTGGTAGCATAGTGCCTAAGGCACTTGACTGCTAACCAGAAGGCTGGAGGTTCAAACCCACCAGCCACTCCTCAAAAGGAAGATGGGGCAATCTACTTCTGTAGTGACAGTGCCTCGGAAACCCAAGGAGGGGTCGCTATGAATCGGGTCCGACTCGATGGCACATGCCAACAAACAACAACATGTACATATAATAGAAAACTTTCAAAGACATAGAAAAGTACAAAACACAAGCAAATATAACAATATAACAAATGCCAACTCAGAATGAATAATATTATCATTTTGTCATGTTTTGCTTCCAAGATGTAAAAGAATAAGGAAACCGTTCTTCCAGTCTGCTTCCCTCACTTCCTTCTTTTTGTAGGGGAACCAATATTATGAGTTTGGTGTGAATCTTTCCTGCCATTCGGTCATTTTATATATGCTTACATACATGTTTATCTATCTGACCACTTCTGTGTATTTTTGCTTCTGTAGAAACATGCAACAGAAGGAGTCTTCCTTGAATAAGGCACTGGTCATGCTTCAATTAAAATCCATGAAAGTGAAGTGCCTTTGTAATGAGGTCAGTGCGGTAAAAAATGTGTGTGTGTGTGGGGGGGGGTCTGAAGAATTATACAAAAATACCGTTGATGGGAACCATATGTCTGAGTGGCCACGTTCCAATAAGCTGGGTGAGTGCACAGATGTGCTGGCTGTACATTCCTCCCCTCCCACCTCCTATTTCATTTACCACAGGGCAATCGAAGGTAAACAGGACTGACCTCTATCACAAAGAGTGACGGGAGAGCCCCTGGGTGTCTGTCTCTCACCATTTCCCCATCTCCAGAGCCGGCAGTCACTCATCATCTGCCTACTTTCCGGGTCCTCCCTGTTTTCAAAACTAGACAGTTTCTGATCATAATCATTTACACTCACTGACTGATAGATTAGTAGCAGATGAGTTTCAGTTACTGTGATATCTCAATCAATCTTAGTGTTTTCAGCCCCTTGTCTCCAGCTGAAGAAGGAAAATCCTTAGCTTTATCCAGGACTGAAGGGCTTGTAGGCATCAGCCAGCAGGTGCTGAGATGTGTTTACTGTTGGGGAGGGGTTCCTGAAAGCCCATCTGGTTTAGACCTTGGTTTTCAAGGCTGCCCATTAAAATCAGTGGGGAGCTGTGGCTTTACCAGGGAAGTGTGAGGGGAACAGACCGCACTGGCTGACACTGTCCAAGAAAGGGACACCAAAACGACTATCTAAAATCTTTGTGCAGTGTTTCAGCAGAAATATTTTCTAAAAATATCCCTGTAGTTAGTTATAATAATAAAAACATTTTTTCATAAGCCCAGCTTACATGTATCAATATACCTACAAGACTGAAATTGTATGCTAATTTACTTTTTGAACCTTCTAATGCATTCTGGTCAGAGCTGTCATTATTACCCAATCACAATGACGCTTTGAATGACTGTGGTTTCATCTGCAGGTGCTACAAGCATGTGCTGTTGTTTTTGCCACTGCTGATGTTTAAAATCAGGAAGGGTATACACCAGCGCTGATGAAGATCAAACATTACATACAGTCTTCAGTGTGGATTACACCTCAACATAAAGAAAACAAAAATCCTCACAACTGGACCAATAAATAACATCATGATAAATGGAGAGAAGTTTGAAGTTGTCAGGAATTTCATTGTACATTTCTTGATCCATAATCAAGAAATCAGATGTATTGTACTAGGCAAATCTGCTGCAAAAGACCTCTTTAAAGAGTTGAAGAGCAAAGATGTCATTCTGAAAACTAAGGTGCACCTGACCCAAGCCACTGATTTTGTCAAATTTTCTGTTTTATTTTTGCTGCTGGTGGTGTTTTTATAGTCGCTGATTTTATCAAATTTTCTGGTGTTTTAGCTACATTATTGTGGTAATAATATTTTTGAACCTATATCAACTGTTTTGAGAATGAAGCAGTAATTAAAAGAAAAAGGGAAAATTAAAAAAAAGACTTCTGCTCAGTTATTAATAATGTTGAATCTAGTAATGTAATTCGATGTGGAAAGATTTTACAAAACAATTGTTGTTAGTATTCATATAATCTAAGAAATATTGCATTTAAGTGATTTACAACTACCATTTATCATATACTATTCTAAGATTAAAATTTAATTTAAACATTACTAAGGATTCTGTATGGTCTGGTATGGGAGGAGGTCCAATGGGGGGGTGACACCATGAGTTATTGCACTGAGTGACACCAACCCTAGTGATGCAACTGGTGGGGAGCTTTTTAAAATATCACCCATGTTTGGGCTCCATTCCCAGCAATTCTGATTTAATTGGTCTGGGATTGGGCTGGGCATAGGCATTCATCTTCCTTGGTAATTTTATTCAATATAGACCTTATGCTATTGGGGTTACTGTTAAAAGGGTGGGTCCTGTTCTCTTGCTTGAGTTGGCTCCCTACCCACCTTGCAGCTCAGCTAGATACTGTTCTGGCTTCAGCTGCTACTGCTACTGGCAATAAAGAGCACTTCGTTTTTCCTTGAGGAGTTGGTCTATTGCCTGCCCAGAATTGGTCCTAAACCCTTTCCTTGTGTCCTCTGGCACTTCTGCTTTGCGTAGCAAAATGTCCAAATAGGTGACTGAACGGCAGCCTCTTTACCAGTAAGCATTTTACTTTTGGGTCTGGGGCCTCCTCCCTTCCTTCTCCTTTTTCCAGACTAAAGAGTGTTTGGTTTGATTCAACCCAGTAATCTGACTCACATGAGTATAAATAACCAGTCAGTTCACATCAAATAACCAGTAAAACCAGTTACCCTTGAGTCAAACTGTGCACTGTAGGGTTTTCTTTTCTTTTCTTTCTTTTTTTTTTTTTTTGATTTGGGTGAAGATTTACAGAGCAAATTCACTTTCCATACAGCAGTTCACATATACTTTGTCTCATGTCATTGACC
>NW_006921619.1:6807713-6812819 GCF_000298275.1 Orycteropus afer afer
CCTTCCGAGGAGTGGCTGGTGGGTTTGAACCGCCAGCCTTCTGGTTAGCAGTCAAGTGCCTTAGCCACTATGCTACCAGAGCTCTTGCTTACCTGGTTCCTAATGCAGATGTCAGCAGAGATTGCCCTATCTTTTGAAATGTGTATTAACTTGACTAAAGTCCCCACCCCCACACTGGGGGAAGTCCAATGCTCTGCCCAAGGTTCCTGCCCAACCCTCCAGTGGACTGGGGTTGCCCCTCCCGTCTGGCCAAAGGTGAGTCTGCTCTTGCTTGCAAACACGCTCTGTGGCAGCTCCTTTGCTCTGTGTTTGCACTGGCCCAGGTGTGAAAGGCAGCTCCTTCTCATGGGTCCCCACTCCCACCCTCTGGAAAACAAAAGAAAACCACTTATAGAAGACATTTACTTATGCATCAGGCTTTAATAAACTCTCAATATTGGAACATTAGATATTTCTGTTCTTAAAAGTCCTTTGGTAATATTGTATGATTGTATTTATATCAAGTTCCCAAATTGGCAAAATGAATCTAAGGTTAGAAGTCAGGTAAGTGGTCAGAAAGGGGGGGGGGCCAGTGACTGGTAGGAAACATGAGGGGGTCTCTGAGATCTTGGTACAATTCTGTTTCTTGGCTGGATGCTGGTTTCACAGATGATTTGGGGAAAAAATCATTGAGCTGTACATGTGTGATTTGTGCAATTTTCTGATGTATGTTACGTTTCAATAAAAAGTTTGAGTTAAAAAAAAAAGGAACAAAGAAAAGTCCTTCAGCAGCCCCACGCCCAGGAATGTTGCTGGACTTTCTGTCTCTCCATCGGTCTTTCTCCAGATCTGCAGAGAATACTCCTACCCACCAGCATCTGCATCCCAGAAGGCAGATGTGGCTACAGCCAGTTCTGGATTTTGACCTGTTAACAGTAAAATGTTTTCCAAAAGGACCAAGAGAAAGGAAACATGTTGTCAGCGAAGAGCTGCGTGCAGATATAACCTCTCACACCTCCTAAAACACCCATCCTTTCATATGCATCCTCATTGCAATCACACCAGGAGTACCATCCAACTTATGGACAACTCTCATTTGTCTTTTATGTTATGTAAATTTACCCTCACTGTGAAATGATTAAGGAGCTCTGGTGGCACAGTGGATAAGGCATTTGGCTGCCAACCACGAAGTCAGAGGTTCCAACGCCTACTCAAAATAAATTCTTCATCACAATCATCTTCGCTTGCTGCATGTGCAGCTTTTAAATCATTGAAAAGGCTTTGCACTTTTTCTTACACTCAAGTAAGGCTAAATAAGAACTGTGTGCTTCTGTTCTGACTTACCTACAAATTCGACTTAAGGACACATTTAGGAAGGGATCTCGTTCCTAACTGGGGGGCTGCCTGTACCAGAAAGGCTCATCCACGTGCCCACTCCCCCAGACCCACGACTGGTTCCCTGCACTCCTCCATCCTTAGCAGCCCATCCTTTGGAACTCCCAAAGCTGTCAGAGAAGAGGCTCTGTCTCCACTTCTAACGTCCCAGACAGGCCAGGAAACTACCTCCAAACAGTGAGACAGACAGACTGACAGACCCTGAAGATAACCCTGAAGATCCCAGGAGATAATTCCTGGAAAATAAGAACATGGTACATGGGTAGGAGGTCAAACTGTGGATCTTAGGGCACTGCAGTCTGCCTACTAAAATGTTTATGATGGGGACAAGAAAAGGTCCAGCAGGAGACAGAGGACAGATCTGAGCCTTGACACCCTTACCCTGCAGCTTGTCCTCTGTCCTAAGCTTGTCGAGCTCTCTGCTGCTGGGGTCTGCAGGACACTGTGGTCTCAGGCACCTGCCTTGGCCACCCGTGGAGAAGCAGTGATGGAGGAGCCAGCAGCTGCAGAAGTTGCTGACAGTGCCAGCAGGTGAGGAGGAAGCCTGGGGTCCCCACTGGTTGGGGGGCACATCACTGCACAGCCAGAGCTGATCAGAAGACTCTCCATGCCTAGAACACATAGATCAAAGGCCAAGACCTTGGCTGCCACCTCAGCTTCATGTGCTGCTGTGCTGGCCATGCCTGGTTCAGCAGGAGAATCCCAAACCTAGTGACCTGCTGCTTCAGTGTGTGGAGGAGGGCCAGCCCCTGAAGTTCCCCAGTCGACCACTGCCATCTGCTTCATCCCTAGGGGACAGACGAACTGAGCAGGGCAACCTGTCTTGGTTCTCTAGTGCTGCTATAATAGATGCACCACAGGTGGATGACTTTAACAAACGGGGATTTACTCTTTTAAAATTCAGGAGACTAGAAGTCTGAGTTCAAAATGCTGGTTCTAGGGGCTGGGTAAAGGCCCCTCCGGCCTTGGGCTTCAGCTCTACCTTCAGTTCCAGGCCCACTAGAGCTGGAGGCTTTTTCTGATTCATGAAGCTGCTGGCTGCTGAGGCTGACAAACCCAAATTTGACAGGTAAAATGGCACAATCCCAAGATCAGCTGGTGATATGGCAGGCCATTGAGATGAAGACTCAGCCAAACGCAGGATCCACATGTCCCAAAAGCTAGAGACCTTTCTCAAAGCCTCTCCTTATATACTAGAAGCAGTCATGCCCCAAAGGCAGCTAATTAGCTGCTCACATGGCATTCTACCATGAAAAATCATGGGGAATAACTATATCCGCTGCCCAGCCACTCAAAACCACAGCCCAGCCAAGTTGACACACAACTTAACTACCACACAACTACTTTACCCATCTCCTCTACAGGTATCTGCTATACAGCCTCCACCCTCACCTGTCCCTTGATAGGAGAAGGAGTTCCCATGGTCTCAACTGAGGAGAAGAGCCCAAAACTCTTCACAGAGAACACCTGTCCATTAATATGACCAGAAGCGTAATGACAGCACACTGGTGGGCAAGCAGGTGGGCTCACCTCTCAGGTGTGTGCTCCCAGGGGGCATGAGGAGTGTCTCAATAATTCTCCTTTACTCCATTTGGAGGCCTATGTGTTCACTTTCACTCATGCCTCTGTTCTGCCCAGGCAGTTAAGCAGATATGTGTGACTGGTACAAGACATGGTAATCGTGGTCATTATTATGCCAGGGTTCACCAGCGTGGGACTACAACTCCACTATCATTAACATGTGCATGCACATTTGAATGGTTCTTAGCCCTCACATAGGGTCTTATGATCTTGCAGAGTTTTCCATCATTTCCTCATTGAGGAAGGCTGTGGAATCTCACCTGCCTAAGAATCAGTCCTGTTTACTGCTTTGTCAGCAAGGTGTTGACCAGGTGCACATGTTCTTGCCCATGCTGCTGATTCTGCAGGGACTGCCCTCAGCAGTCCCCCGGGGAAGCTGCAGCCACTGGGCCATAGCCCTCCTGGCCTCCCTTACCTGTAGTATGGCCATCACCATGGGGTCCACTCTTGCTGCTGCTGAGCTGGGTCTGGCTGCCCACAGTGGTCTCAATAGCTGGGAGGGTCCATGTCCTTGTTTGGTCTTAGCGTACACCCTCAAATGTGTCTGAAGGCCTCATCAAAGACACTTTAATCACTAGAGAAATTCTGAGGTTTTAGGTTATATCTCCTGGAACCAAGGACAAAGACCAATTATTTGGGTAAAGTTAATGGGGTTCCACATTGACCCTCAACTCCCACGCTGTTAGAAAAAGATATGTTCGGTGTCTTTCTTCTTTCCTCTTTCTTTCTGCCCTCCTTTCTATTGTGAAAATTGACTCTTTTTATTATTACTATTATTTTATTGTGCTTTGGGTGCAAATTTACGAAGCAGATTTGTTTTACATTCAACAGTTCATGCACAGTTGATTTCACGGCCCCAATTACAATCCCCAAACATTAAAAAAATCTCCTTCCCTCTCCTCCTGTGACTGCCTCCTTCCCTGTGCCCTTATTATCTATGCATTCCTCCTGTCTGTCTAGCTTTTCCTCTTTGTGAATGTACCCCTCTGGTGTCTCATGGCTGATTGATCTAAGGGGTGCATCCCCCTAGAGTAGGTGGGTGCATCGCCCTGAGGTAGGTGTTCTGCATGTAGGTCTTTCTACTGTTGGGGCTGAGAGCCAATTCACAGAAGTGTGTCCATTTCTAAGCCCAAAGGATAATCCAGCCATAGTCTCAGAGGTTTCAGCAATCTCTATCTGATCAGTACTTCTGGTCGAAAATGGACTCTTTTGCTCTCCTATTTTTTTTTCTTCTTAACTCATCTTAGAATTAACCTATCTTCACCACCCTCAAACTCTCACACCCAACATGGTCTCTCTGGAGTCTAAGAAAGCTTAGAGGACTTTCTGAACTTGTTGGGGTTGATTTCTGGCTGTGCAGGAGGCCTGGGGTCTTTGGTCCTTGTCTGAGTTACCTAGTGCTGTTGTAACAAAACATACCACAAGTGTTGGCTATAAATAACAGACATTTCTTTTCTCACAGCTCAGGAGACTAGAAATACAAATTCAGGGTGTGGGTCTGGGTCTATTTCAGCTCTAGTAGCTGCTGCCAGTCATTGGTGCTCTTGGGCTTATAGGTGCATCTCTCAATGTGTCTGTCTTCACATGGCATCTTCCCCCGTATGTGTGTCTGTGCCCATTCTGGTCTTTTTGTAGCTCAGAAGTGATAAGGTGTTGGACCCAACTGATTTGAATATGGCTTAATTAACATAGTGAAGAAAACTCTATTTCTGAGCAGGATCACATCCACAAATATAGGGGCCAGGACTTCAATACATATGCTTGGAGGACACAATTCAATCCGTAAGAGTCCTGCAACCCAGGTTTTTCTTTGAGGATGTTTCAGCCCTGCTTGGTCTCTGTACACATGCAAAAGTGAGAGACATGGGTTGTGCATGAGGGGCAAAGCTGGAGATGCTTTCACCCCTTGTATGCTGTAATGGGTTTTTCCCTACTGACTGCCTGCCCAACAATGAGAATGTAACATGGCAAAAGTGGCACTATAAAACTAAAGGGAGAGGAAGCATAGTTTAGTAGCAGATATTGAGAGAACAGACTCATCGTATGAGAAGCATAAAAATAGATCTCTATAAATGGTGCTGGCAAAACTGGAGATCCATTTGCAGAAAAATGAAACAAGATCTGTACCTCACACCACACACAAAAACAAAC
>NW_006921619.1:6815009-6817320 GCF_000298275.1 Orycteropus afer afer
GGGAGGGGAGCTGCTGCATTGTAAATTTTGGTCAATGACATGAGACAAAGTATATGTGAACTGCTGTATGAAAAGTGAATTTATTCTGTAAATCTTCACCCAAATCCTAATAAAAAATAAATAAATAAATAGATCTCTAGCTAACATTAGGAGCTCTAGTGGTGCTGTGGTTAAAGCATTGGGCTGCTAACCAAAAGGTTGGTGGTTCAAACCCACCAGCTGCTCCATGGGAGAAAGATGAGGCAGTCTGCTTCTGTAAAGATTCACAGCCTTGGAAACCCTATGGGCCAATTCTTCTCTATCCTATAAGGTCACTATAAGTAAGAATTGACTTGATGGCAGATTACGTACAAAGGTGAACTCTAGATGGAGTAAGACAAATATAAAAGATGAGTTAGTAGAGGAAAATATATAACATCCTACTGATGTGAAAAGACTTCTAAAAGTTTCAAAAGTCCAAATCAAATGGGTGCAAATGACAGAATTGGAGAAGACATTTGCAATGTCTAAAACTGGCAAGGTATTAAAATATTTCAGACTATACAAAGAATTCCTGCAGACCAATAAGAAAACAACCAGCAACCTCAACAGAAAAGGGGGAAAATGACATAACAGGTGAATGGCAAAAGAGAAGTCCAAGAAGATAATGAACATATTCCAGTATGCTCAGAATCACTGGTAATCAGAGAAACACAAAATGAAAAACTCCTTACTTCCAGTAAGATGGAGGAATAGGCAGACAAGTGACACAAACCCTCTTCAACAAAGAAAAGAAAAACCAACTGACAGAGATACAGAAGATAATCCTGGAGCCCTGAGCTTTGAAAGGAACTATACAGAAGTGGATTAGGCACCAACTAGTGGAAAAACCTGAATGAAAACAGTGAGTACAGAGACAGTCAAAGCTGCAGACTGTCAGCTGCTCTGATGGGACCAACAGCCTGAATAGTTTTGAGTGGTGTTGGGAACTGAGAATTGACCTAAAGATCAACTCTGGTGACCAATGGCTACCAATGGGATGATTGCACTGGTAGCCTTTGACTAGAAAGGAAAACAGCAAGGGGGGAGACAACCTGAACTGTTGACTTTCCACTGTCCGGAGGGTGCAGCCATTTTGATTGTTTACCCATGGCAGCCATTTTGGATATTTAAAATGACTGAGGGTACAACCATTTTGAATATTTACAAGTGGTGGCCATTTTGGATATTTAAAGTGACAGAGGGTGCAGCCATTTTGAATCTTTACAAGTGGCAACCATTTTGGATTTTAAGGTGCTAGCATTCTCATTTGGATTCCAGGGACCTAAGAATAGGCTCTGTTTGCCAAGGTCAGCAGGGACATATAAGAGGCTGACAACAGGAAAGGAGACAGGTGGTGAGTGTATAAGTGCTGTCAACTAGCACAGTACCCTGTTTGCATAGATAACATACAAAAAGAAAAATTGTGGGCAAGTCACTCCAACATACAATTACCAATTAAATATAAACACAAAAACATCACAATGCCTCAGAGACAACACAGCATCACAGTGCACACAAAGAAGCAAGATAAAGCAGGAGAAACAAGGGAGCAGGATACAGACCCAGAACACATACCCTGAGGAAGATGCAGCATTGGAACTCCCTGATAAGGAATTCAAAAGAATTATATTTAGGTATCTTCAACGAATTGAGAGACAGATCAAGGAAAACACAGAGAAAACCCTAGAACAATTTCGAAAGACACAACAAGAACAAAATGACAAAGTAAATGAAAAATTAGAAATGATACAAAATCTACACATAGAAATCCAGAAGATTAATACTAAATTTTCAGAAATAGTTAAGACATTGAATGGAGAAAGGAGCTGAATTTAATTGATGGAAGACAGAATTAGGGAGATTGAAGGCAAATACCTGAATACTTCTTTGGAAAGAGAGAAATCAGAAAAAAGATCAAAAGAAAATGAAGAAAGCCTAAGGTTCATGTGGGATACCATCAAAAAGACTAACCTATATGTAATCAGAATTCCAGAACAGGAAGAGACAAATAAAACCACTGAGAAAATTGTCAAAGATTTGTTGGAAGAGAATTTTCCTGATATGATGAAAGATGAGAATATATCTACTCAGGAAGTCCAATGAACCCCAAATAAGATAGACCCCAAAAGAAAATCACCCAGACATACAATTATCAAACTTACCAAAACCAAAGACAAAGAAAGAATCATGAGAGCAGCACAGGAAAAACAAAAAGTTACCTACAAGGGGCAACCAATAAGACTAAGCTCGGGACAGAAACTATGCAGGCAAGAAGACAATGGGATGGTAT
>NW_006921619.1:6817540-6823513 GCF_000298275.1 Orycteropus afer afer
GATATAACTCAGAAACCAACCCAGCTATGGAAGTATCCAAAGTAAATAAGCCTACAAGATTGTAAACAGGGAACCAGAGACATCAATTGACAAATAAGGACAACTACAAACCAAAAAGAGGGAAAAAATTGTTGTTACAGAACTTCTAGATGGTAGGGAAGTCAAGACAATTAAGAACACTATAAATCACAGGGTAACCTCAAAGGAAAATTATAAACCTTCACATCAAAAAAGAGGACCAGCATAAATATTCAGCAAATACTAAAACAATAGCAATGAAGGAAGTGATAACATGATTCAAACAAAACAAGCTCAGCATAGAAAATTATATGGAACAAAGAAATCAACAACACAAAAAAGCACATAACAAAAATGACAGCAACAAATTCATATTTGCCTATAAGTACATATCTGGCAAGGGACTTATCTCTAAAATTTAGAGCGGAAGAGTAGATGATCAAAGTATGGTATATACACATAATGGAATGCTATGCATCACTAAAGAATAATGTAGAGTCTGCAAAACACCGCATAATGTAGATGAACTTGGAGGACATTATGCTGAGTGAAATAAGTCAATAACAGAAGGACAAATATAGTACTAGTTCATTGTTATGGAGGGTCAAGGAAAGGTTTATATATAGAGGGAAACTTTCTTTGTTGGTTGCCTGGGGTGGGAGGGGAGGGGAGGGAACACTGAAAAAAAAATGCATTGATTGACCCATGTCACTTTAATTTTGTGTATTTCACTGTACATAAATTACATTTCAATAAAATGCATTAAAAAAAAGAAAGAAAACCTCCATGAGATGTCATTTTATGCCTAGTAGACTGGCAAATAGAGACCTGAGTGTGCCAAGTGTTGGAGGGAATTTGATGCCATAAGAGTAACTCACGCACCACCAGTGGGAGGGTAGACAGGTGCGGCCATGCTGGAGAGGAGCCTGGTCCTGTCTGGCCAAATCGAGTTATACACATGCATGCGCATTGTCTTAGCAATCCTGCTCCTGGGTATCTATCCTCACACAGATCCATAAGGGAATACTTAGAAAGATGTTCACTGCAGTATTTTTCTATGGTATTATGCAGAGGTTGGGTCCCTGGGTGGTACAAGCAGTTTGCAATTTGTTACTAATCTAAATGTTGTCAGTTCAAACCTACTCAGCAGCACCATGGAAGAAAGGCCTGGCAATCTGCTTCTATAAAGTTTACAGCCAAGAAAATGCTATGGAGCAGTTCTACTCTGTAACACACAGGGTCGCCAGAACTGACTGGACAGCAATAGGTATGCAGAGGTTAGACATCTTGAGTTAGATGTCACATAGCAACACGGTTGGAGGTTAAACAGGGTTTCATGGTTAATGAAAGAAAGGTTAAAAAGGAGAAGATATATTACATAGTGTTTTCATATAAATTATAAAATATGTGCATATAAATCAACAATATACATTTTGCAAGAACATGTTCAAATATAGAAGTCGATTAGCATAATGAAATAATGATCTAAGGGGGAAGGAAAAGAGAGTAGAGAATAGAGATAAAAGAGAATAAGTAAGTCAATAAAAATGAGTGAAAGACTTTGTGCAGCTCAAGGATAATAATGTGGCACTGAGGACTAGAAATAATGCAAGCCTCTTCAACCTTGGCAAACAAAAGGAAACATAAAAACAACACCACCGCAAAACGGAAGACACAATGCATACATAAAATATCAACTATATAAGGTAGAGTGTGAGGTGGGCTATTTTCCATGATCTGATAAAGGATTATGTGAGACACATCAGGGAAAGGCCATGTCTATGTTAGGGCAATCAGAATGGGCTTCCTGGAGAAGGTATTGTTTTTTAGTTAATGTTACCTAATTAAGGCCTTTTTCTCAGATAGCTGGCATCAGAGAGGTCTACTCATGTCACAGCAGAACCTGTCCTCCCTCCCATTTATACAGGTTTTGGGATCAAATCCATATGATCACCATAGGAAGCCCAGCATTCATACCAGAGATGCCTAGGTATCTGGAGCTCTAGTGGCATAGTGCCTAAGGCATTTGACTGCTAACCAGAAGTCTGACAGTTCAAACCCACCAGCCACTCCTCGGAAGGAAGGTTAGGCAATCTCCTTCTGTAGTGATACCTCCTCAGAAACCCAAGGAGGGGTCGCTATGAGTCAGATCGGACTATACAGCAGTGTGTTACACTGCACTGTTGTTGGATGGATGATTCAAAAACAAAACAAAACAAAACAAAAAAACAAACCCAGTCTTGCTTACATGGAGTGGTTGGTGGCTTTGAACCACCAACTTTCTGGTTAGCAGTCAGATGCCTTAGGCACTGTGCTACCAGAGAAAGACATCCTCGTGGCTGGACCCAGCATCCCCCAGTGGAATCAGGGGTATGGGACAGGCAGGTGGATTCACAAAGATGCCAGATATAGTGGTTAGTTGTAGATTGCTCTCTGTATTGTAATGCCCTTCTGTCACTCCCATGTAAAGCTCAACTATGGATAGCTAAAAGGAGGGTCTAAATTTAGCTAGAGTCTCTGGGTGATGCAAACAGTTAACACACTCAGTTGCTAACCTAAAGTTTGGAGATTCAAGTCTACTTCAAGGTGCCTTGGAAGAAAAGCCTGGTGTTCTACTCCAGAAAAACCAGTCATTGAAGCCCTACAAAGCATGATTCTCCTCTGATAACACATGGGGTTGCCATGAATAGAAATCAATTTGATGGCAACAGGTTGTTTTAAGTTCAGGTAGAAAAGAAGTGCTGCCAAGGGATATTTGAAATTCTCTGACATCTGCCTCCAGGAAGAGTGCGCTAAGGGATGAACCACTTTTCCTCCAAAGCCAGCTACAAAAGTTACAGGAGGCATCAAAAGCACCTTCTTAATGACAATGAAAAAAACAAAACCAAATGCCCTGCCATTGAGTTGAATCTGACTCATAGCAACCCCTCCTTGGGTTTCTGAGATGCATCTCTACGGAAGTAGATTGCCCAACCTTCCTTCCAAGGAGTGGCTGGTGGGTTTGAACAACCAGCCTTCTGGTTAGCAGTCAAGTGCCTTAGGCACTACAACCACCAGAGCTCCCTGATAACAATGAAGCCCTAACCAAAAAAAAAAAAAAAGAGGAATGATAAAAATGGCAGCAGGGCAGTGTGGGGCTTCAGACTTCCTCATCTAACCTTATAAGGAGAAAGGAGAGTCAATCTCAACAGCCTAAGGCTAATTCCTATGAGACAGAGGTCAGATATACCTCCACATTCCAACCTTTTTTACCAATTCTGACATCAGCCATCTCTCCCAGGACACTCTCTACTCCTTTGCTGGTTTTGTTAAGTCATTGCAATGTTCAAACAGAACTCACAGACCGTACTTACAGTTATGGGGTTTATTAGAGAAGTAATAGGTTACACAGTTCAGGATCAGGAAGGACTCAGGATACAATTCTTCAATCAGGACAGCCTCTTCTCAGCTGTGCCCACAGGCAGGCCTCTCCCTGGCCCTTGGCTCCTTGGCTCCTTGGCTCCTTGGGCCTCTTAGGCCCCTCAGCCAGCCTCTACCCTGCTCAAGCATTACAAAACTCTTTAGCTCCTCCAGTAAGTACCAGGGGGCACCCTACTTCACCAGTAAGCCTTGGCCTGAAAGCACTCAGTTCTCTTGCTCTGTGTGTCACCAAGCCTAACTCTGCCCACAGATGCTCTGAGCCACCTCACTCTGCCTGAAGGCATTCAACTTTCTTCCTCCACGGGCCAAGAAACCCACCACGCTATCTCCTGCCTCAGTCTCCTGGTTTTGCTGCCTCTGCTGCTGCCATTTCCCTGCCACTGCTTCTCACCACCTCTCTGTGTCTCTGGTGTTACCATTCTCTCTTTGTCTTCTGTGTCTAGGAAGTTCTCAGCTCAGGGATTCCAGGTTCAAAGGATGCACTTCACTCCTAGCTCTTCTTTCTTGATAGTAGGGAAGCCCCCCTCTTCCCACCTCTAGGATGGCTTATTTTAAGCCTAGCAGGATGGCAAAACTGACCAATTTCCCCATTGGGGTTCCATATGCCTTATTTGCATGGTCTCACCCCCACAAGGTGTGTGCACCTTACCTACATTATTAGCAAGCTATCCAATCCTCTTTGTGGGCCACAAGCACCTTGTTTACATAGTTCCACCTAATCATTTGCTGGGAGTACAAGACCATGGTGAAAAAGGACATATAAAAGAAATTCATCCCACCACAAGTCACCCCTTGGCTTTTCTAACCATTGGCCCTTTCATGCTTGAAGGATAAGTTCCCCCTCCCAATCATTTTACTAGTTCAAAACAGTCATTAACAATTAGTCCTTCAGTATGGCAAAGAGTCCTCAGGGTGAGGTTACTCAGGTACCTGCCATTCAGGTCTGAGGAAGGTATCCGTCTGATCTAGTCATGTTCTGCAGAAGTCACCTCAGCCTCACCATTTCTGGTATCTGATAAAAGGTAACTGAGAGAAGATTATCTCCTTGTACTGAGCCTCATGAAGTATCAGCATAGCAAAACCTTTAAGGGACGTTTGGTTTGGCAACTGTACTCCAGTTCAGCAGTGCCTCCCCCTTAGTCCACTTTTTCATAGTTCCTCCTTTTAAATTACAGTTTTCACAATCACAATTAACTCCATTAACAATCAACACTCACAAGTGATTCATATACTTTTGATCAATATCTTCTCCCACTCTCTTCCCCAGACCCATCAGGAAAAAACTGTTCAAAGGGGATCCTCCCTTATCCCTCTCATTTAGTGTAAGCACACCATGAAAGCATGTAAGCCAGCCACTTCATGCCTTCATCTCCCCCTATTTTGGTTCTCTAGTGCTGCTCTAACAGAAAATGCAACAAGTGGATGGCTTAAACAAACAGTGATTTATTCTCTTACAGTTTAGGAGGTTAGAAGTCCGAGTTCAAAGTGCCAACTCTAGGGGCTGGGTGAAGGCTCCTTGACCTTGGGCTTCAGCTCTGCCTCTTGCTCCCATCCCAGTGGAGCTGGAGGTGTCTTTTAATTCAGGCAGCTGCCAGCTGCTGAGGCTGACAAACCCAAGGGCGACAAGTAAAATGACACAGTCCCCAAATTATCAAGCAACATAGCAGTCTACTAGTTCAAGTCCAGAGACAGTCTCAGGATCACCAGACTTATTGTCTGGTCACTGAGATGAAGACTTGGCCAAATGCAGATCCAAATGTGCTGAAAAGCTAGAGACTTTTCTCAACGTGTCTTATTTATTTATATTGTGATTTGGGTGAAAGTTTACAGAGCAGTGCACATACACTTGTATCTCATGACATTGACTACAATTTACCACAATACAACAGTTCCCCTTCCACTTCCTCCCCATATTTGCCTCTTCCCTGTGTCCATCCCTCCATGCACTCTTCCCCCTGAGCTGTCTCCCTGTGCATAAGCAGCCCTTCTTTCTCCCATGATTGTTCTCTCCAAGGAGTTTATCCACCTAATGTAAATGTTCACCTCATATGCCTGTTTTTTGTTTGGCTGGAAGCCACAGGCATGTGCTCAATTCCAGACCTGAGGGGCAGCTTGGGGCCATATAGTCTCAGTGGTTCCACCAGGCTCGATCCGAACAGCAAACTGGTCCCTTTTATTTATTTATTTTTCCCCAAATGATTTTGAGTTTTGTTCCATGTTGTTCTCCCTCTCTATCCAGGATGTGCTACATAGATCCCCCTCTGAGTAGTTGACAGTGGTAGCTGAGCACCATCTAGTTCTTCTGGTCTCATAGTCAAGTAGGCTGAGGATCGCATGGTGTACCAGTTGCTTGGACTAATTGTTTCAATGCATCTTTGGTTTTCTTCATTCTTCTTTGCTCTGGATGAGGAGAGACCCATTGTTGCATCTATTTTTCATTTTTATTTATTTATTTTTAATTAGGATTTGGGTGAAGATTTACAGAGTAAATTCACTTTTCATACAGCAGTTCACATATACTTTGTCTCATGTCAT
>NW_006921619.1:6829550-6844779 GCF_000298275.1 Orycteropus afer afer
TGCAGCCCCCCTGGCTGGCAGGGTGATTTTTAGGTTAATTCTTAAGTCCTACCACCACAGGAATCTGCGGGAGCGCTGTCTCTTTAAATATCCAAAAACAGTCAAGCCGCTGTTTAATCTTACAAAATGGCGGCGCCCTCCGAACTCGCAAAAGTCCACTTCTCAGCCCACCTTTGTCCTCACCCTCTCTGTTTGTTCCCCAGCCACCATGCACAGTCCGCGCAGTCCCCCTGGCTGGCAGGGTGGTCCCCAGGCCAACCCCTAAGTCCTACCACCACAGGAATCTGCGAGAGCACTGTCTCTTCAAAAAATAATCAAGCCGCTTTTTAAACCTACAAAATGGCAGCGGCCTTCAGAACGGCAAAAATCCACAGCTCAGCCCACCCTTCTCCCCACCCCCTCTGCCTGTTCCCCAGCCACGGCGCACAGTCTGCGCAGTCCCTGGCTGGCAGGGTGATCTTCAGGTCAATCCCTAGGTCCTACCACCAGTCGCGTATCTCCGAGCTGCCTGTATTGTCAGGGTCACTCAGTTCGCTGTCAGACCGCAGCTCCGTAGGTCTCCCTTTTTTGGTATTTTCACGCAAACTCCTCTGCTAGCTGGGGTCTAGTCCAAATCTGCATCCCCTCCCTCAAGGCTCAGGGGCCCAAGACCATCTTCTGTGTCTGTGCCAATTGGTTTCCCCCTTCTTCGTTGAAGAGGGTCTGTGCAATCCCTCTGCCCAGTCTGCCATCCTGCCCCGCCCCCATTGTTGCATCTAGATGACTGCTTACAAGCTTTTAAAATCCCAGTCACTACTCGCCAAAGTAGGAGGTAGAACAATATTTTGTGTAGTATGTTATGCCAATTGAGTGTGATGTCCCCTGCGACTATGGTCTTGAGCCCACAGGTCCAACTACTCACTCCCTCTGGGTAGCTGGCTGTGGCCAAGAAGTGACTACAACCTTGTCCGTTGTCAGCTCTACTATATATCTGGGAAATCTTACAGAACATACCAATACACTTGTAGAAACATTGTTTGACAACCCTATACATGGTCTTGGTCACACTCCTCCTGCACAGACATACTAATAGTTCAGGCTGTCCACCCATTTATCCACCTGTATATCCATGTTTGCCTTCACTGACAATGCAGTACTCTACATGTTCAAAAGGGTTCGTCTTTGTTGTCTATACATCCCACGTACCTCTCTATGTCTTCCTCAATGCCACCGTGTTGCACATTTAGTACATTGCCCTTCCCTTCACCCAAATCACTTGTCTATACCTATCTAGCACTGTTCCCTCCACTCCCCTCCCACCCCTGGTAACCAACGAAGAAAATTTCCTTCCATATAGAAACCTTTCCTTGACTTTTTACAATAATGGACTAATACAATATTTGTCTGTGATTGACTTATTTCACTCAGCATGATATCCTCCAAGTTCATTCACATTACGCAGTGTTTTGTAGATTCTATGTTATTCTTTAGGTTGCTTAGTATTCCATTGTGTGTATGTACCATAGTTTGGTTATCCATTCTTCAGTTGATAGACACCTAGGTTGTTTCCATCTTTTGGCTATTGTAAATAATGCTGTGATGAACATGGGTGTGCATATATCTGTTCTTGTCCTGGCTCTCACTTCTTTAGGATATATACCTAGTAATGGAATGGCTGGGTCAAATGGTATTTCTAATTCCAACTTTTGAAGGAATCGCCATACGCTTTCCACAGTGGTTGTACCATTTTACAGTCCCACCAGCAGTGTATGAGAGTTCCAATCTCCACATCCTCGCCAGCACTTGTTATTTTCTGTCTTGTTAAACTTTGCTACTAGTGCTGGAGCAAGATGGTATCTCATTGTTGTTTTGATTTGCATCAATGATCATGAACATTTCTTCATATGTTTGTTGACTGCCTGAATATCCTCCTTGGTGAAGTGTCTATTCATGTCTTCTGCCCATTTTTTAATAGGATTATTTGTGTTTTTGTTGTTGAGGTGTTGGAGTTTTCTATAAATTCTAGACATAAGTCCCTTGTCAGATATGTCATTGCCGAATATTTTTTCCCAATCTGTAGGTTCTCTTTTAACTCTTTTGGAGAAGTCTTTGGAAGCACATAAAAATTTAATTTTTAGAAGGTCCCATTCATCTAGTTTCTCTTCTGCTGTTTGTGCATTTTGGGTTATGGCTTGATAGTCTATTTATGGGCCCCTATATAAGGGGCACTAAATTTGCCCCTAGTTTTTCCTTGAGGAACTCAAAGTGTCTTCTTATATACTGGAAGCAGATGACATCCCTAAGGCAGCTACCCAGCTACTCATAGTAGATTCCACCATGGAGTTGATGACCAGTCTCATCATGTGGAATAACTATATCCAGGTGCTCAGCCACTCAAAACCAGGTCCAGCCAAGTAGATGCATAACCTTAACTACCACAATTCCACCCCTTATCAACTGGGCACCTATAGAGATCTCCTTCATGGGGTGGCCTGAGTTTCCTAGTCCATCTAAGTGGCAACCTCACCCCCTTGGCCTGGCGGTCCTGTTCCTCTGCCCCTTGGACCTGGCAGCTGTGCCCTGTCATAGCAGCGGCTATGGTCCCATCCTACAGGCCCTCATAAACAGCAATCCTATGCTCCAGAACCAAGTTGGTGAACGACACCATACATCATACTTCTTTGTCTAACCTAGCCTAACAAGGAGGAAGGAGAATCAAGATCAACAACCCAAGGCTGATTCCTATCAGGCAGAGGTCAGACATAACTCCAGCTTTCAACCTTTTTACCAATTCTGACACCTCCTTCAGTGCTCTCTATTACTTTGATAATTTATTGCAATGGCCAAACAGAACTCACAGACTATATTCACAGTTACTGGGTTTATTAGGAAAGTAACAGGTTACAATTCAGGATCAGGAAGGACTTAGGACACAGTTCTTTGGTCAGGAATTCTGAGCCATTCCCACAGGCAGGACTCAGCCTGGCCCTTGGGCCCCTCAGCCTGGCCTCTGCTCTGCTCAGACGAGTGTTACATAACTCTTCAGCTCTGTCAATAAGTACCCAGGGCACCCCACTGTGCCTGTAATTCTTGGTGCAAAGGCTCTTGTATCTCTCACTCTATAGGTTAGCAAGCCTAGCTCCGTTGACACATGCTGGAAGGCACCCCACTCCACCAATAAGATTCCTGCCAAAAGTACTCAGCTCTTGCTCTGTGAGTCGGAAAGCCTAGCTCTGCCAAGTGCCTGGAGGCACCCACTCCACCAGCAAGACTCCTGTCTAAAGGCACTCAGCTTTCTCATTGCAAGGGCCAGGAAGCCCACCACCCCACTTCCTGTCAGTCTCCTGGTTCTACTGCCTCTGGTAGCATTTCTCGGCTACTGCTTCTCATTATCTTGGTGCTACAGCTCTCTCTTAGTCTCTGGGTCTTGGAGGTTCTCAGTGCAGGGATCCCACATCCAAAGGATGTGCTCAAATTCTAGCTCTTCTTTCTTGATAGTAGTGAGAGAAAGCAGCTAAGAAGCCAAGCTCCTTGAGTGAGTGTGTGTGGGGGGTTAGGGGGTGGGGACTGGCATTTTATAGGGTCCTGGAGGCATGCAACCACCCTACTGACATGTTTGCCCTGGTGCTGTCTGCCAATCCTGAAAACCGTGTGAGGTGAACAGTGCTTTTATTTGGACTCCTAGAACGGGAGCAGCAGGGTTGGCATTCACTGCCCACTAGAGGAAGAAACCTAGTATAAGCCCGTCCTTTGCTCTGGTCAAGGACCCCAAAGGTCTGCATCTGGAAGTAGGGCTAGGGAACAATTCTATGGTCATCTAGAATATTCTCAAGCTTTGTTCCTGGACTGCTAGTGCCCTCAGGTAGTACCTAAGAATAAGAAAAATATAAAGGACTGGATAGAATAGGAAGCTCTGGTGGCATAGTAGGTAAGACATTTGGCTGCTAACCAGAAGGTCAGTGGTTCAAACCTACCAGCTGCTTCATGGGAGGAAGATGAGGCAATCTACTTCCATAAAGATTTATAGCCTTGGAAACCCGATGGGAGTCATCACTATGAGTTGGAATTGGCTCCACGGCAGAGGGTTTGGATAGCGTAAGGAGTCCCTGGGTGGTGCAAATGATTACTGCTCTTGGCTTCTAACTTAAAGGTTGGAAGTTCAAGTCCACCCAGAGGGTACCTCAGAAACAAGGCCTGGTTATCTTCTTCCAAGAAATCAGCCATTCAGACCCTACAGAGCACACAGTCTTACTGTGACACATATGCCACGAGTCAGAGTTGACTGGACAACAACTGGTTTTTAAAACTGACCAACTTCTCTACAAGCTGTGAAACCCTGGCCAGATCATGTGTTTTCTCCTTCTTTTCTATAAAATGGAGATATTAATGGATCTTCAGAGTGCAGTTTTATTTAAAAAAGATCACCTCTTGGCTCATGGCATGGTGCCTAGCAAGCAATAAGTTAATAAACGATGATGATTACTATAGTCCTTGATATAATAATAACAATATCCCTAATGGCCTACAGCCAAAATATCCTTCCACCCCAATATCAACATGTCACTGAGTTCCAAAGGGTTAATGAGTTGTCCCAGGGTAACATGTGGCTAACATATGTGTGTTTTGACAGGGGTCTTCTGTAACAAATGAAGTGATTCTAATGGTGGGGCCTTAGGCATAGTGGTAGCTTGGAAGAACTCTGGGGCTGGAGTAAGGAGAGTTTTTGGTCCCAAACTGTACTTGGTACCTCTCCTGTCCTCCACGTTATGCACTCATGCAAGCTCTCGGCTTGATCCCTAACCAGGTGCTCCTTCTGCTGGTCTGGCCCATGCCCATTTGCCTCTTCCACTCAGGTGTCAAGATGGAGGGGTAGAGGAGAGCAGCCCTCAAGTTGGAAGATTCCAGGCCTGGGCTCTGCTTCGTGTACCACCCTGACCGGGCTCAGGCGCAGATCACCCAATAAGCAAAGTTAGGACTGGCTTACTATGTGCTTACTTACTAATTTGTAGTGAAAAGTTTCACATGTTTTTCACATGTGAAACCTATGGGAAATTGTTCACTACAGATTAATAAATAAGCACACATAAGCCTGTGCCTACTTTGCTTCCTGGCTCCTCCGTCCCTGTCAGGGATTGTAAATTTGAAAAGAAGCTTTGATTTTGTAGAAAGGTGGGTTTGGGAGACAGACAGATGCCAGCCATACCTACAAGCAGAATCACCTACAAGCAGAATCTTTGACGTGGAGAAAAAAATATGAAATTATTCACCACAGATTAGTAAGTAAGCACAAGTAAACCCATGCTTATTGGGTAATCAGCCCTTGACTGGGCTATGGGGCCTGTGAGTTCCTGGAGGGCAACACCTTGCCTCTTCAGCCTGCATCCTCTGTACCTAGTGCAGAACCCAGTCTAAGTGGTCAGTGGAATCCAGTCGGTGGGTTGAGAACCTGAGTGCTAGTGGGATAGTCTCTTCTGGGAAGCACGTCAGTGCCCCCTAGTGGCTTGGCTTTGAACTTCCCTGAGGTTCCAATACTCAGACTTAACAAACAACAAAAATCCCCAAACAACAAAAAACCCCAAATCCACTGCTGTGAAGTTGATTCTGATTCATAGCGACCTTATAGGACAGAGTAGGAGTGCCTCATGATTTCCAAAGTTGTAAATCTTTACGAAAGCAGACTGCCTCATCTTTCTCCCACGGAGTGACTGGTGGGTTCAAACCACCGAATTTTTGGTTCTACTGTTAACTCAGACTTCTTGTTATGTGCCGTGGAATCGGACCTGACTCATAGCGACCCCTACTTGGGTTTCTGAGGCGGTATCACTACGGAAGTAGATTGCCTAACCTTCCTTCTGAGGAGTGGCTTGGTGGGTTTGAACTGTCAGCCTTCTGGTTAGCAGTCAAGTGCCTTAGGCACTACGCTACCAGAGTTCCTAACTCAGACTTAGTTGGAGGTAAAGCCACTTTGCCAGAGTGGTAAGGTCCCTTATCACTCTGCCTTGTAGAAAGCCTGGACAACTGTAGCCAGGAGTATGGGGATGGGGAGCTGAGGCTGGGGAGAATGAGGCATAATGAAGACCTGGAATGACCTAGCCTTGACCCAGGAAGGCAGGAGGCCTCCTTCTGCTTCATTGTCCCCCTCTCTGTCCTCCACTCCTTTGGAGATTCAAGTCCAAACAAAAGATTGGAGGTTTGAGTCTACCCAGAGGCGCCTCAGAAGAAAGACTTGGTGATCTACTTCCAAAAACCCTTAAAACCCTTATGGAGCACAGTTCCACTCTGACATACAGAGTTGCCATGAGTTGGAATCAATGTTGAACAGCAATGTTAATGACGATCATCCCTTTCTTGTGCTTAATGTTAATGGAAGCAACCTGAGATTTTCATTGTTTTAGTAAGATATTTGCTAATGATTTTTTCTATTCCTGTATTACTTTCATATTCCAATCTCTTCTGTGGTAACTAATCTATTCCCATTTTCTGTTTCTTCTGGTGTCAGTTTATATCTTACTAAGAATTCACCAATTTTCTCTAGATTTTCAAATCTAAAATAACTCTTGTTTCCATAGAGTTGTATGTAATATTGTTATATAATTATTTTTCTCTCTTTTGTATCTGTCATTATATTGCCTTTCTAATTTCTAATATTGTTTGTATTTAATCTCTCCTTTGTCTCTAATATGGCTCTTGGGGTTGGGTTGGGCTATCTCTTGATCTTTTCAAAAATTAGGTTCAGGATTTTTTTATTCTTTTATATATATTTGGCTGTTCTACTAATTTTGATTGTTACCTTTATTAATTCCCTCTTCTGGATTATTTTGTTGTTCACTGTTAATTTCCTAAAATAAATTCTGAATTCCTTTCCTCAGTCTTCTTTAATAGTGAAGGCATTTAAGACTGCTGTTTTCCTTTGGATGTGGATTCAACATACCAAAATTTAAGTTTCCCTGCTTTCTAGACAGTTAGCAGCCTGCCATGTTAACCGTTTCTTCCATCCAGAGACTCCTTAAGCACCAGTTAGGACACTTCGTTTCATTGTGACCCATAGTTAGTTTATTGCAACAAGTGATGGAGAACTGATGCTGGACTGGAAAAAGAAACTGTAAAACAAGGGGTCTTCTTTAATAGTGAAGATATCTAAGACTGTGGTTTTCCATTAAATAGGATTTTAACATACTAAAACATACGTTTTATTGCTTTCTGGATAGTTTATGGTTCTAATTTTGATTTATGTATTAATCCAGAGGCTTTTTTTTTTTTTTGAAATTAATTTAAAAATAGTAAATAGTTTGTGGGTACCAGAGGTTATTTTTAGTTAATTTCTAAATAATTAATAAGAGTTATGATGGTGTTGTGGTTACAGCATTGGACTGCTAACCAAAAGTTGGTGGTTCAAACCCACCAGTTGCTCTGTAGGAGAAAGATGAGGCAGTCTGCTTCAGTAAAGATTTACAGCCTTGGAAACCTTTGGGGGCAGTTCTACTCCATCCTGCAGGATTGTTAGGTGTCAGAATCACCTAGATGGCAATGGGTTTGGTTTTGATTATCTTTTCATCCTGATTTGTATTTTTTAATATTGACCAGAATATAAACTTGTAAAACCTTCACTCGTTTTGAATTTGTCAAGTTTTATTTGTAGTCAAGAACATAACTGGTTAAAAAAACAAAACAAACAACAAAGAAAACGTACTGCATCCAATCAATTCAACTCTGACACACAAAGGGTTGCCATGAGCTGGAATCAATGTTGAACAGCAAGTGACCCCTCCTTGGGTTTCCCAGGCAGTATCACTATGGAAGTAAATTGCCCAATCTTCCTTCCGAGGAGTGGCTGGTGGGTTTGAACCACCAGTCTTCTGGTTAGTAGTCAAGTGCCTTAGGCAGTCTGGAACTCAGTGAGTCCTTTCAATCTGCAGACTCAAATCTTTTTTCAGGTCAGGCAACTTTCCCTACTATTCATTTAAATATCACCTTGCCTCATTGCCACTTCTTTTTAGTACATCTCCCCATCTAGGTCTCAGGGGCCAGAGAAATCAGACAGGCCTTCCCATAAGAAGGACAGAAGTTGCCTGGTGTGCTTTTCTGCAAAGGAGATGCACAGGTCTTGGAGGCTAGTCTTTGTCCTGAAGTAGAAGAGAATCTCAGGAGAATAGAAGGTGCTTCATCTGTTCCTACCCATGAGGAGATTCTCTCTCCTGACAGACTTGGGAGAAAAATGTCATGATATTAGGGGAGACTTTGGGTTTCCTTATGGAGGATTCTGAGGGCATGAAGGAGATATGATCTGTTTATAAACCAAGAGGAAGAAGACAGTGAAGAGCAAGAGGATGAATTTACGGGAGAGTGAGGATTGGTGGATGGAGTAAATCTGCAGAGGAAATGAAGGAGATTGATACAAGCAACATTAATAAACTGCACCCCTCACTGAGCATGTGTTACACATTGTCTTAGGCTGACATCTCAAGAGAAGCAAAACCAGTGAAGCTTATATATACAGAGAGATTTATCTCAAGGAAAAGCTCACATGGTTGTAGAGGCTGGCAGGTCTCAAGTCTGTGGGTCAGACATCAGGCTGAAAGTTTCTCCTGACTTGTGCAGCAGCAGGATCTGATGAACCCAAAATCAGCAGGTCGGATGGCAAGCTGACGGCTGTGGAGGCTAATGAATCCAAGATTGGCTGCTGGCTCAAGTCCAAAGAACTGGAGGTCAGATGATGACAAGCCAGATGCAGAATCCAGATTGAGCAAAATACCACCAGAGAGCTTTGCCAGAATGTCTCTGTCTGTTGAAAGCAGGCCAGAAGCCTGAGGAAATTCTCTTTCAACTGACGCTGCTGATAGTAGATCTCATTATATCAAATCTCATCATGGGGGATGACTACATCATAACTGCAAAACCACTGAGAATCAAGGCCCAGCCAAGTTGACACACAACCTTAACTATCACCCACATCAAACACTGTGTGAGGAGCATTTCATGTATCAGTCATCACTGACACCAAATAACAATGCTGCAAAACTGGTATTTATGTTCACATTTGACAGGTAAGAAAACTGAGGTTTAAGAAGGTATTCAAAAATTGTGAAAGGTTACACATATAGTAAGGCAACATACAGAGGGCAGTGGTGGTTCGGTGGTAGAATTCTTATTCCCCATGTGGGAGATACAGTTTTGATTCATGGCCAATACACCTCATCTGTCAGGGGAGGCTTGTATATTACTGTGAAACTGAGCAGGTTTTAGAGGAGCTTCCAGACTGTGATGGACTAGGAAGAATGGCCTGGCAACCTACTTCCAAGAAATCAGCCACTGAAAACCCTGTGGAGCATGCCAAGGGACTAGTGGACCAAGGGAACCTCAGCTTGCAGACCAGAAGACCCAGATGGAGCCCGGCTACCACTGGAAAGAGATAAAAACTGAAGATCATGGAGAGAGTGGGAGAAAAATGTGGGAAAAAAACCTCAAAAGCATAAAAAAGACCAGAGTTATTGATCTGATAGAGACTGGTGAAACCCTTGATACTATGGCCTCTAGTCGCCCTTTGAACCTGGAATTGAACTCACTCCCATGGCTTAACTTTCAGTCAAACAATAAATAAGCCTCTGGTAGCGTAGTGCCTAAAGCACCTGGCTGCTAACCAGAAGGCTGGTGGTTCAAACCCACCAGCCACTCCTCAGAAGGAAGGTTGGGCAATCTACTTTCCTAGTGATACTACCTCGGAAACCCAAGGAGAGGTCACTATGAGTTGGGTCCGACTTGATGGCACACAACAACAACAACAGCATGAGGTGAATAGTTACACCAGGGAGGAGCACTCCTTAGAACAATCAACCATGGGAGATCAGAAGGGCAGCAACTGCATAGGGAGAAAGCTTAGAAGGCAAGAATGCATAGGACAGAAGGACATAGGGAAAAGTTACCCACAGGGAGAAAGTGGAAAGACAGCTGTTATACTGTGTGAATTACAATAAATCTGATGAAACAAAATGTATATGAACTGTTGAATGGAAAAGGAATTTGCTCTGCAAATTTTCATCCAAATCACAATAAAAGTTTTTTTTTTTTTTTTTTAAAAAAAAACTATGGATCATAAGGGTCTGATTCCATTGTGCATGGGGTTGCCATGACTACCAAAAACAAAAAAACACTGCCAAGGCTGTAAATCTTTACAGAAGCAGACAGCCTCATCTTTCTCTAACAAAGCAGCTGGTGGGTTCAAACTGCTGATCTTTTAGTTAGTTAGCAGCCAAACACCTTAACCACTATGCCACCAAAGCTCCTTCTGGAAGCTGACTCAACAGTAGATAACAACAACAAGGTGACAAAACTAAAATTCAAAGCCAAATCCCCCAAATTCATGCTTTTGTCAGTTGCAGTAGCCTTGGTAATTATTCAAAAATACTTCCTGCCCTCCTCTTCTACTGGCTCATCTCCAAAGACAGTGTGTATGTACTGCATCACCACCTTGAGCTTGGGCTTGGCTGTGTGAATTGTTTTGGCCAATGGGATATTAGCAGGGTTGAAAAGTGCATGCACTTGGTTTGCTCCCTTGTAGTTTTGCAATTGCCACAAGAAGACCATAAGAGAAACATGGAGCAAAAAAGTCCCTAAGAGATCCAGAGCCATCTCACCTGTGCTGCGAAAGCAGAGCCATCAGCTGTCACACAGACGCTTTATAAATTATTGTTTTAAACCATGAATTTTTGGTAGTTTGTTTCACAGCCATTGCAAACTAATAAACCAATAAACTAATAAACCATTTGGTTATCTCAAGAGTTCAGATGAACAGCAACAAAAAAGAGATTATTCTTAGAAATTAACTGTATGAAAAATTTTCAAGGTATTTATGAACAAAACATTAAAGCACCACTTGGGTACACAAAATAACTTAAATAAAGGCAATTGTCTTGGCTAGGAAGTCAACCATATAAAGATATCAATGTACAAATTTAAAAGGTTTCCAATAACAACAACAACAACAACAACAACAAAACTAACAGGATTTTTTTTCCTAGAACTAGATAATTGACTTTAAAAGTCATATGGAGATATAAACAAGAAAGACTATTTAGGACTATTATTATTTTTATAATGAAGAAGAAAAATATGCAGGAAAATTCTGAAAAAACAAAACTAACAAGAGGATATAGGTCTGAAAGATATTAAAACATGTTATAAAGCTATAGCAATTAAAATAGTGTGACATTAATCCATGAATAGTCGGATACATGAAGATATAGGTCTAAAGATAAACATAAATTTAGTATTAATAACATTAGTATGAATAACATTAGAATTTTGAGGCAATTCAAATCAATAGGGGAGAGATGGGTCATTTATAAACAACATTGGATAGCTGACTAGGATGTGGTTAAAAAAAAGAGGGGTCTATACCTCATTCTGTGCATCAAAATAAGTTACATATGGATTAAATACATAAATATGTAAAAAGTTGTGGAAGAAAGTACAAACTATTTTTTAAAATAATCTTGGTGTGTAGAAACCTTTATAAATATAACACAAAACTCAGAAGTCACAATGCAAATGATTTATAAAATCAACTACATTAAAATAAACTACTTCAAAATGGAACACAACTGAAACTTCACACTGCTAGAGGGAATGTAAAGTTGCACAATCACTTTGGAAAACTTTAGTAGCTTCTAATAAAGTTAAACATATGTCTACCCTATCACCTATGGCGTATTTGATACTCTTTGCCAACATACTAATTCAAATACATCAGTTCTTCAATTTTCCTTTTTCACTGTCCAACTTTCACACATCAGGTGATTGAAGATACACCGATAAGGTCAGGTGCACCTTAGTCCTCAAAATGACATCTTTGCTTTTTAACATTTTAAAGAGGTCTTTTTGCAGCAGATTTGCCCAATGCAATGCCTTTTGATTTCTTGCCTGCTGCTTCCATGGGTGTTGATTGTGAAATCCTTGACAACTTCAATATTTTCTTTTTGTTGTGATGTTACTTACTGGTCCAGTTGCGAGGGTTTTTGTTTTCTTTATGTTGAGGTGTAGTCCATACTGAAGGTTGTAGTCTTTGATTTTCATCAAAACCTTCAAGTTCTCTTCACTTTCAGCAAGCAAGGTTGTATCATCTGCATATCACAGGTTGTTAATGAGTCTTCTTCTGATCTTAATGTTGCGTTCTTCTTCATATAGTCCAGCTTCTTGGATTATCTGCTCAGCATACAGACTGAGTAAGTATAGTGAAAGCATACAACAACACTACCAACTCCAAAACCAAACTCACTGCCATGGATTCAGATCTGACTCATAGTGACTCTTCCTTGGGTTTCTAAGGTATCACTACTACCTACTGAAGTAGATTGCCCAATCTTCCTTCTGAGGAATGGCTGGTGGGTTTGAACTGCCAGTCTTCTGGTTAGCAGTCAAATGCCTTAGGCACTATGCCACCAGAGCTCCCTAAACAATGATGGTGTATACATTTTTTGATTTAAACTATACATTATCCCCTTGTTCTGTTTGAACAACTACCTTTTGGTTTACATACGGGTTCTGCATGAGCACAATTAAGTGTTCTGGAATTTACATTCTTCTCAATGTTGTCCATAATTTGTTATGATCCACACAGTCAAATGCCTTTGCATAGTCAATAAAACACAAGCAAACATCTTATCCATCACTTTTCCGTCAGTCTGTTGTACTGTGGTGGCTTGTGTGTTTGCTGTGATGCTAGAAGCTATGCCACTGGTATTTCAAATACCAGCAGGAACACCCATGGTGGACAAGTTTCAGCAGAGCTTCCAGATTAAGACAGAGTAGGAAGAAGAATGTGACCAGGTCCACTTCTGAAAAAATTGGCCACTGAAAGCTTTATGAATTGTAGTGAAATATTGTCTGACATAGTATCAGAAGATAAAAAACCAAACTCACTGCCATTGAGTCAGTCCCAACTCATAGAGACCCCTCCTTGAGTTTCTGAGGTGGTGTCTCTAAGGAAGTACATTGCCCAACCTTCAGGTTGGAAGGAACTCAAAAAACAACTGGGAAAGAGCTGCCTCCTCAAAGTGGAATCTACCTTAATGATGTAGATGGAGTAAAGCTTTCAAGATCTTCATTTGCTGATGTGGCATGACTCAAAATGAGAAGAAAAAGCTGCAAACATCCATTAGTAATTTGAATGTGAAATGTACAAAATGTGAATCTAGGAAAATTGGAAATTGTCAAAAATGAAATGGGATGCATAAAGATCGATAGCCTAAGCATTAGTGAGCTGAAATGGACAGGTATTGGCCATTTTGAATCAGACAATCATCTGTCCACTATGCTGAGAATGACAAATAAAGAGGAATGGTGTCATATTCATTGTCAAAAAGAACATTTCAGTATCTATCCTGAAATACAATGCTGCCAGTGACAGGATAATATCCACATATCTACAAGGAAGACCAGTTAATGTGACTACTATTCAAATTTATACACCAACCACTAAAGCCAAAGATGAAGAAATTAAAAATTGTTACCAACTTATGCAGTCTGAAATTGACCAAACATGTGAACAAAATGTTTTGATAATTATTGGTTAATTGGAATTAACCAATTGGAATGAGAAAGTTGGAAACAAAGAAGAAGCATCAGTAGTTGGAAAATACGGCTTGGGTGATAGAATTTACTCCGGAGATCACATGAGAGAATTTTGGAAAACCAATGACTTATTCATTGCAAATACTTTTTTCAACAACGTGAATGAAAACTATACATGTGAACCTCACCAGATGGAATACACAGGAATCAAACCAACTACATCTGTGGAAAGAGATGATGGAGAAGCTCAATATCATCAGTCAGAACAAGGCCAGCAGCCAGCTTGGAACAGACCATCAACTGCTCCTGCTGTTGGAGTTGAAGCTGAAGAAAATTAAAACACGTCCTTAAGAGCCAAAATATGACCTTGAGTATATATCACACCCGAATGTAGAGACCACCTGAAGAATAAATTTAACATATTGACCACCAAAGATCAAAGACCAGACAAGTTGTGGAAAAATAATAAGGATATCATACATAAAGAAAGCAAAAGGTCATTAAAAAGACAGGAAAGAAAGTAAAGACCAAAACAGATGTCAGAAGAAACACTGAAACTTGCTCTTGAATGGAGAGTAGCTAAAGCAAATGAAAAAAAAAAAAAAAATGATGATGTTAAAGAGCTGAAGAGAAGATTTTTAAAGGGTGGCTTTAAAAGGTGAAGTAAAGTGTAATGAAATGTGCAAAAACCTGGAGTTGGAAAACCAAAAGGGAAGAACTCATTCAGCATTTCTCAAGCTGAAAGAACTGAAAAAAAATTCAAGCCTTCAGTTGCAATATTGAAGGATTCTATGTGCAAAACATTGAAGGACACAGAAGCATCAAAAGAAGATGAAACGAATACACTGAGTCACTATACCAAAAACAATTGGTTGATATTCAACCATTTCAGGAGGTAGCATATGATCAATAAACAACAACATTGAAGAAAGAAGTCCAAGCTGCACTGAAGCCATTGGTGAAAAACAAGGCTCCAGGATTGGCAGAATACCCATTGAGATGTTTCAACAAGTGGATGCAATGCTGGAAGCACTCACTCGTTTATACCCAGAAATCTGGAAGACAGGTACATGGCCAACTGACAGGAAGAGATCCATATTTGTGCCCATTCCAAAGAAAGATGATCCAACAGAATGCAGAAATTATCAAACGATATATTGGGTGACATCACACCCAAGTAAAATTTTGCTGAAAATAATTCAAAAACAGTTACAACACTACCTAGACAGGGAACTGTCAGAAATTCAAGCTGGCTTCAGAATAGGATGTGGAACAAGGGATATCATCGCTGATGTCAAATGGATCTTGGCTAAAAGGAAAGAATACCAGAAAAATGTCTACTTGTGTTTTATTCTATGCAAAACTTTGAACTGTGTGGATAATAATAATCTATAGATAAGATTTTGAAGAATAGGAATTCCAGAAAACTTTGCTATGCACATGAGGAACCTGTACATAGTCCAGCCATTCCTCAGAAGGAAGATTGGGCAATCTACTTCAGTAGGTAGTAGTGATACCTTAGAAACCCAAGTGCTTGAACAATTTCTCTTAGAAAGATCAGCACGAGGCTGGTCCCCATGAGGCGGAGGTCAAAGATGTCCCAAATGTCCAAACTACCATGCCACTCCATCATCTCAGACATTAACCCCTTCTCCTCCTCCCAGTAATTTCCCCAGTCTTAGGG
>NW_006921619.1:6845114-6848798 GCF_000298275.1 Orycteropus afer afer
GAATTAACCTAAATCCCATCACAGAGTCGATTGCCAGTCATTGTAGGGAATGACTACTACCAGCTGCCCAGCCAAGTTGATACCTGACCTTAACTACCACACCACCCCAAACAGGCATGGATAATGGGATTTACGAAACACCACCGAATGGAGGACAATGGCTAGAAGGGCCACATCAAGCAATTCACTGTACCAAGGAAGAGTCACTATGAGTCCAGTATGGTGAAAGGATACAATCCTGACGCACTTCCTTCGAACAGAACAAGGGTTACTGCATGGTTTAAAATCAGGAAAGGTGAGCAACAAGGTTGTATCCTTTCACCATACTTATTCAATCTGTGTGCTGAGCAAATAATGCAAGAATTTGGACTATATGAAGAAGAATGTAGCATTAGGATTGGAGGAAGACTCATTATTGTTGTTATGTTCCATTGAGTCATCTCCAACTCATACTGAACTTATCTACAACAGAATGAAACACTGCCTCACCTTGTGCCAGCCTCATGATCCCTACCATACCTAAGTCCATTGCTGCAGCCACCATGTATGTCAATCAATCTCATTGAGGGCCCTCCCCTTGTTCATTGACTCTCTACTTATCAAGCATAACATCCTTCTCCAGAGAATGATCCCTTCTGACACCATGACCAAAGTAGGTGAGATGAAGTCTGGCCATTCTCACTTCCAAGGAGCATTCCGGCTGCACTTCTTCCAGGACAGATCTGTTAGTTCTTTTAGCAGTCCATGGTACTTTCAGCATTCTTCACCAACACCACAACTCAAAAGCATCAACTCTTCTTTGTCTTCCTTATTCACTGTCTAGCTCTCACATGCATATGAGGTGAATGAAAATACCATGGCTTGGGTTAGGTGCATCTTAGTCTTCAAAGAGATATCTTTGCTCTTCAGCACTTGAAACAGATCTTTTGCAACAGAGTTACTCAATGCAATACGTCTTTTGATGTCTTGACTGCTGCTTCCATTGGTGTTGAGTGTAGAACCAAGTAATATGAAGTCTTTGACAACTCCAATCTTTTCTCCATTCATTGTGATGCCGCTTATTGGTTCAGTTGTGAGGATTTTTGTTTTCTTTATATTGAGGTACAATCTATACTACAGACTGTAATCTTTAATCATCATCAGTAAGTTCTCCAAGTCATCCTCACTTTCAGCAAGCAAAATTGTGTCATCAGTGTATCACAGGTTGTTAATGAGTCTTCTTCCAATCCTGATGACACATTCTTCTTCATATAGTCCAGCTTCTGGGATTATTTGCTAAGCATACAGATTGTGTAAGTATGGTGAAAGGATACAATCCTGACACACTCCCTTCCTGATTTTAAACCATACAGTAGCTCCTTGTTCTATGTACAGGTTCCTCATGAGTACAATCAAATGTTCTGGAATTCACATTCTTCTCAGTGTTATCCACAATTTGTTATGATCCACACAATTGAATGCCTTTGCATAGTAAACATCTTTCTGGTAGTCTTTGCTTTGAGCCAAGATCCATCTGACATTAACTGTGACATTATCCTCTCCATGTCCCCTTCTGAATCCAGCTTGTATTTCTGGAAGTTCTCTGTCGATATAGTGCCACAACCATTTTTCAATTATCTTCAGTAAGATTTTACTTGCATGCGATATTAATGATATTGTTCGATAATTTCCACATTCTGTGGGATCACCTTTCTTTGGAATTGGTACAAATATGGATCTCTTCCAGTCAGTTGGCCAGGTAGCTGTCTCCCAAATCTCTTGGCATAGCCGAATGAGTGCCTCTATTGTGACATCCATTTGTTGAAACATCTCAATGGGTATTCCATCACTTCCTGGAGCCTTGTTTTTTTTGCCAATTCCTTCAGTGTAGCTTTGACTTCTTCCTTCACTTACATTGGTTCTTGATCATATGCCATCTTCTGAAATGGATGAAGATTGATCAATTCTTTTTGGTACAGTGACTGTGTATTTCATCCATCTTTTTTCGATGTTTGCTGCATCATTCAACATGTTGCCCATGGAATCTTTTACTATTGCAATTCGAGGCTTAATTTTTTTCTTCAGTTCTTTCAGCTTGAGAAATGCTGAGTGTGTTCTTCTCTTTTGGTTTTCCAACTCCAGGTCTTTGCACATTTCATTCTAATAATTGACTTTGTCTTCTTGAGCTTCTCTTTGAAATCTTCCATTCAGCTCTTTTATCCTGTAGATTCTTCCACCCACTTTAGCTACTCTCTGCTCAAGGGCAAGTTTCAGAGTCTCTTCTGACCTCCATTTTTGGCCTTTTCTTCCTTTCCTGTCTTTTAAATGACCTTTTGCTTTCTTTGTGGATGATGTTCTTGATGTCATCCCACAATTCCTCTGTTTTTCAGTCATTGGTGTTCAATGCATCAAATCTATTCTTTAGATGATCTCTAAATTCAGGAGAGAGATAATCAAGGTCATATTTTGGCTCTCGTGGACTTATTTTAATTCTCTCCAGCTTCAACTTGAACTTGCACATGAGCAGTTGATGAGATCGTATGTATATGTTTTGAGCAGCCAATCCATTGAAAGGGAGTTTCCCTAGAGGTGTGGCCTGCTTCCCATATATTTATGGACATTTTGGGAGGACAGACACTCTTCTGTGGATCGGGATCCTGTTGTGCTGCCTACAACTGTCCATGAGTGAACAATCCACCATTCAGCCTGGAAATATTGGATTCATCCTTCGTTAGAGTCAACAGCCAGTATACTGTCTGCCAACCTCGAGCTCGTCAGTCCCTGCACCTGTGTGAGTCGAGAAAAGTCTCCAGCTTGACGTTTGATCCAAGAATTGGGACTTGCCAGCTTCTATAAGTGTGTGAGTCATTTTCTTAAGATAAAGTTTTTTTTCTCTCTCTATACATAAGCTTCACTGGTTTTGCTTCTCTAAGGAACCCAGCCTAATACAGCCACAAATTATTGACAACCCAGATGTGCCTCAACAAGAGAATAGTTAATCACAAAATTCTATGCAGCAATAAAAAAGAACAAACTCTGATGCACGCAACAGCATGAGTGAATCTCAAAACGTTATGTTGAATGAAAGAAACCAGATATGAAAGAATGCATACTGTGTGATTCCATGTACATGGAGTTAAGGAACAGATAAAACAAGTCTATGGGAACAGAAATTAGAAAAGTAGTTGCCTCTTGAGGAAGGGTGAACTGGAATGGGGCTGAGTGAACACCTAGGAGTATTGGAAACATTACATGTTTGGTTTTTGTGATGGCCACACTGGTATGTATATATGTAAAAAGCCAAGATTTTCACTGTATGTGAAAATACACTTAAGATTTTCACTGTATGTGAATTCTACCTCCATAAAGTACTCTAAAAACAAAAACAAACAAAAAGTAACACATTTCTACCTGGCACACCTTATCAAAGTCAAAGAACACAGGACAAGTTGGGAAAAATATTTACAACTCATATCACATACAAGGGATGCTTTTTCCTAATATATAAAACACTCCTCAAATCAATATGGAAAGCACCAAAAACTCCAACACAAACATGAACAAAGAACATGGACAGATAGTTCACAAATGTGTTTCATCTATTGAATTGGCAAATATGAAAACTGAATGCACAGTGTTTGCAAAGGTAGGTAAAATAGGTGCTTTTATATATTTCTGGTGGGTAATTGGCACAACTGCTATATA
>NW_006921619.1:6848898-6853670 GCF_000298275.1 Orycteropus afer afer
TTGGCTTTGGTTATATCCGTATACATACATGTACACACACACACTCACACATGCACACCCACACCCCTATATATATAATATATAATTTATATATAATATATAAACTTTTATATATTTCTGGTGGGTAAATTGGCACAACTGCTATATATATATATACATATATATTATATAAACTCTTGCTGTCAAGTTGATTCTGACTCATAGTGACCTTATAAGACAGCGTAGAACTGCCCCCATAGATTTTCCAAGGCTGTGATCTTGCCCCCATAGAGTTTCCAAGGCAGACTGCTACATACATACATTTTTCTCCCATGGAGTGGTTGGTAGGTTCAACCACCAACCTGTTGGTTAGCAGCCGAGTGCTTAATCACTGCACCACCATGGCTCCTTACAAATGTTATAGAGGGAAATTTTTAATATCAGTATTACAATTGCATATTCCCTTTGACAGAGCAATTCTACTGCTGAAATTAATCCTTACAGATATATTCACCTAAATATTCTAATTTCAATACAAAGTTTTTCAGACTGGACAAAAAATAAAACTTAATTATATGCTGTTTACCCATTAAATATAAAGACACAAAGAGGTTGAAAATAAAAAAATGGAAAAAATATAGCATATCAATAAAAATCAAAATTCTTACTGTTTTGATTGATAAAAAGAGAAGCTAATTTGCATTGTTCTGGGGATATTTTCCCAAAATGCTCTTTAGACATTTATAAAGGAAGAAGAGCCTTATTGTTTGGGACAAGGTGGGGACCCACTGTCTTTTTCCTGCATGAGAGGCAGTGTGAAACTGAGTGGGCCTGGGTCTCAGGCCCCTCAGAAGGCTCCCGCCTTTGTTCCTTGGGACCTAGCAAATCGCCCCCACACACAAACACACACAAAGCCCTTCTCACACTCTCAACCTGTGAGGACTCAGGGTCTAGTGGAGAGGAGCCCAGTCCCCCACAGAAGCCCAATGAGGTCATAGGGGTCATGATTTGCATTTCACTCTCATTCTCTCCTGCCCATCCTGTCATATTGGGTTCATCACTGGGTCTGTAGGCCACCACAGATTTCCAGGGCTGCATCACAGCCATCCTTGGGTCTCTTTTCACCCAGTGACACATTGGCCTTTGACATCCACCCACAGAGCAAGGCACACAAGGCTCCATTCACCCTCCCAGGACAGCTGAGCAGGGTGGGTGGACCAGGCTTCCCCCCCACCAAGCGAGTGGCCACCCCCAGGCCACACACAGACAGGGTGGGACCAGAGGAACTTTTCCTTTCCCATGGAAAGGCCTGGAATTTGGGGGGGAGGTGGGAATTCAGGAAGTTGGAGAGGGAGGAGTGCAGGGGTAGGTGAGAAATGGAAGCTGCTTCCAGAACAGGGACGGGAGGGGGGAGAAGGAAGAGGAGAGGTTTAGGGAGAGATGAGATGACCAGAGGAAGGGAGAGGAAAAAGAGTGGGATATGGAGCCAGGTGATCCAGGGAGCAGTGTGGGAGGGGGAAGGCATTTGGATTGAGCCAGGGTTTACCAGAGTCAGTGGAAGTATGAGAGTAGCAGGATGAAAGGAATGACAGGATTGCTCCTGAGGCTGATTGGAGCCAGGAAGGGAGGAGGCATTGCCAAGTCTGGACAGCTTGCAGGAGGCCTGGGCAGTGGTGTTGGCCAGAGGGCTCTGAATGGAACTTGGACAGGACATCCATCCAGGTGGAGGAAAATGTTGACAAGGATAAAACAAACCAAACTCACTGCCATTGAGTCAGATCTGACTCATAGGGACCCCTCCTTGGTTTTCCCAGGTGGTATCACCATGGAAGTAGACTGCCCAACCTTCCTTCCAAGGAGTAGCTGGTGGATTTGAACCACCAGCCTTCTGGTTAGTAGTCAAATGCCTTAGGCACTATACCACCAGAGGTCCTGTTTGATGAGGATAGGCAGTGTGGATTTAGCCCATGGAGGGCAGTCAAGGACAGTTGTCCACCCACAGACTGCCAAAAGTCTCCTGCGGATGTACTGGGTTGGGGCAGGAGGTCATCTGGGAGGTGAAGAGAGGGGAGGGGCACAGCCAAGAGAAGAGTGACCTGCTGTGGGAAGGATCTGAAGAACCATGAGACCACACTGGGAAGCCCAAGATCCAAGACCAACAAACTTCTTTGTTACAGAGACAAGGCCCATCATGGGAAATTAAATAAATACATTATGGTTCAGTCTTGTTATGAGAGACTATGTAGCCATTAGAAATGATGCTGTAAAATGATGCTTCTCACACTGTAATGGGCATATGAATCTTTTGATTTGATAGCTCTGGGTGTGGTAGGTCCCTGGGTGGTACAAATGATCAACACACTTGGCTGCTAACTAATGTTGAAGATTTGAGTTCACTCGGAGGTATCTGGAAAGAAAGGTCTGGCAATATAATTCCAACATCTCAACCACTGAAAATTCTGTGGAGCACAATTTTACTCTTGACACACATGGGATCACCAAGAGTCAGAGTCAACCCAATAGCAACTGGTTGGTTTGGAGGCCTGAGATTCTGCATTTCTCACAAGCTTCCAAGTGGTATCTGTGTTGCTGGTTCAGGACCCCATTGTTAGTAGTGAAGATGTAAGGAATTATGCATTGGCAAGGAGACTTCTTTAGGTTATGTGGTAAAGTGGAAAATAGGATATATGGTATGAGCTCCATTTTTTTAAAATGTGTGTCTTATACACAAAACACACACAAATGGCATACACATACTCACAGAGAAAAAGAATATATATATATATATAAATACACCAGCTGGATTTCTCTCTAGGAGATGGGATTATGCCTGATCTTAATTTTCTATTTTTTGCTTGTCTCTATTTTCTGAATTTTCATCAATAAACTTATATTCTTATTGTATAAGAAAAAAAATTATTTCAAAACCATTGAAGTTACTGCTTTTAAAAAGGGAAATGGATCAAAAAATTAAAAATAGAACTACAACATGGCCTAGCAATTTCACTCCTAGGTATATACCCAAAGAACTTGAAAGCAGAGATTCAAAAAGAAACTTATTTACTAATGTTCACTGCAGCACTATTCATAATAGCCAAGAGGTGAAAACAATCTAAATTCCCATCAACAGGTGACTGGATAAACAAAATGTGGTACATATATCCAATGGAATACTACTCAGCCAGGAGGAGAAACAAGTCTTGATACATGCCACAGTATGCACAGAGCTTGAAGACATTATCCTGAGTGAAATAAGTCAACTACAAAAGGACAAATATCTTATGACCTCACTTAAATAAAAAGACAAGAAAAGGCAAATGTCTAGAGACCAAAGTTTATTAGTGGTTACCAAGCGTGGGAGGGAGAGAGAATAGAGATTTAATGAGATGGAAAAATTGCACTGAATAAGAGTAGGGTTGCACAATTATTGTAATTGCTGTTAATAAGTTGTACATCTATAAAAAGTAGAATTGGCAAAGGTTATATGATAGATACATTTACAACAAAGACAAAAAACAACAACAAAAAAAGAGTAGCTGTTGAGGCTGCTTATATACAAAGAAAAACTCATGGGGTTTGGTTTCTTGGTTTGGAGGTTTAGGGTCATGGTTTCATGGGACATCCCAGTTAATTGGCCTAATAATATTTAGTACTTCTGTTCTACCTCCTAGTTTTTGGCATAGTGCCTGCGGTCTTAAAAAGGAGCTCTCGTGGCACTGCGATTAAGGTATTAGGCTGCTAATCAAAAGGTTGATGGTTCAAACCCAATAGCCACTCTGTGGGAGCAAGATGAGGCAATCTGCTTCTGTAAGGATTTACAACCTTGGATGGAAAATGACTTTGCTCTGTAAACTGTCACCCAAGTCACAATTAAAAAAATAAAATAAATAAAAATATTTACAGCTTTGGAAACCCTATGGGGATCAGTATGACTTCCGGTAAGATGGAGGAATAGGCAGACAAGCAACACAAACCCTCCTCAGCAAAGAAAATAAAAACCAGCTGACAGAGATACAGAAGATAATCCTGAGCCCTGAGCTTTGAAAGGAACTATACAGAAGTGGATTAGGCACCAACTAGTGGAAAAACCTGAAACAGCAAGTACAGAGATGGTCAGAGCTGCGGACTGTCAGCTACTTTGACAGGACCAACAGCCTGAATATTTCCAAGTAGTGCTGGGACCTGAGAATTGAGCTAAAGATCAGCCCTTGTCACTAAGGGCTGCAGGCATGACTGCACTGGTGGCCTATGACTAGGAAGGGAAAAAGCAAAGAGGAAGACAATCTGAGCTGTTGACTTTCCGCTCTCTGGAGGGCGCAGCCATTTTGATTGTTTACATGTGGCAGCTATTTTGGATATTAAAGTGACTGAGGGTGGGCTCGGGACCATAGTCACAGGGGACATCAAGCTCAATTGGTATAACGTACTACACAAAACATTGTTCTACCTCCTACTTTGGTGAATAGTGACTGGGATCTTAAAAGCTTGCAAGTAGCCATCTAGATGCAACGATGGGTCTCTCCTCATCCAGAGCAAAGAAGAAAGAAGAAAACCAAAGATTGATGGAAACAATTAGTCCTGGTGACTGGTACACATGCAATCTGCAGCCTATATGACTACGAGACCAGAAGAACTAGATGGTGCCTGGCTACTACTGTCAACCACTCGGAGGGGGAATCTATGTAGGAGATCCTGGATAGAGAGAACAATGTGGAACAAAACTCAAAATCATTTGGAAAAAAAAAAAAAAAGGACCAGGTTTGCTGGTCCGATAGAGCCTGGTAGAACCACTG
>NW_006921619.1:6856745-6859697 GCF_000298275.1 Orycteropus afer afer
AAAAAAAAAAAAACATTGACCCATGTCACTTTGGTTTTGTGTATTTCATTGTTGTTGTTGTTGTTATTATGTGCCGTCAAGTCAGCCCCAACTCATAGTGACCTCTCCTTGGGTTTCCAAGGCAGTATCACTACAGAAGTAGATTGCCCAACCTTCCTCCCAAGGAGTGGCTGGTGGGTTTGAACCGCCAGGCTTCTGGTTAGCAGTCAAGTGCCTTAGGCACTATGCTACCAGAGCTCCTTATTTCAATGTACATAAATTATATTTCAATAAAATGCATTAAAAAAAAGAAAGAAACTCTATGGGGGTCAGTATGAGTTGGAATTGACTCAATGGCAGTGGGCTTTTGGTTTTAGGGTCTTGACAGCTTGCAAGTGGCCATCCATTCACCTGGAGCAACAAAAGGAGAAGAGTCAGGAATAGGAGGAGGATAGGGAATGTGTGGCTAGTTGTCTCCATGAACAACTGTTTCCATTGCCAGGAGACCAGACTGGATAGTTCCCAGTTACCATTACTGACCATTTTGATCAAAGATTCCATAGAAAAATCATGATCAAAAGGGGTAAGATGAAGAACAGAATTTCAAATTCTCATGGACTCTAAAACTTCAGAACAACAGAGGGTGGCTGAACCCCTGAAACTATTGCCATGAGGTAATCTTTAAACCTTAAACCAAAAATATCCCCTGAAGTCATTTTAAAGCTGAACAATAATTAGTAAATTCTACCTGGAGTATTATGCTCTTTTAAGAATCATCTATATGGGATTAGATTGACATCAGCAACTCAAAAGATTAGATAGGAACCTTAGGGGTGTCATAAGGAAAAAGAGATCTCAAACAGGTTCAATTAGAGACACTTTTATTAAGCATTAGACGGGACAAAGACAAACCAAAGACAATCATCCTGGATGAGGGAAACCATCAGCTTGCTAGCTGAATGGAGTCTGCTGAGTCATGGCCATGTAGCTAATTATATATGTTTTTTTTTTTTTTAAAGGGGGAATCATCCCAAAATCATGATTGGTGGTAGATAGATTCTTCACTGTTGCGGGACTACAGAAGCAGGGAAAAGACCATAATTGGGGCATGTACATAGTTGAGATAGAAAAGGATTTTACAGGATTGGTTCCGGGCCTTGACTGCCTGGCTAGGTGGTGGTCTGGATAGGTTATGACTCATGACCATGCAGCCTGAGTCTTAGCCACAAGGTGGCTACCAAATAATACCACAACCCCAATCCTAATTTAAATTAGAAAAGTACGCACTCAGGCAAGTTCCCTAGTCCTTCATGCGAACATAATCTATTTTCAGCCACCTTCTTCCTGAAGGCAAACTGCCCCTCCCTAGGTTTGACCTGGAACTTGTCTATGCCTCCCACAGTGCTGGTTTAATGGTTAGAAAGAACCCAAACGGCATCTGAAATTTATGTCAAGTCTCAAAATGGAGTCAGGGCTCCCACTACAGACCTACAGACCTCAGCCTCCACAAACCAAGTGCTTTAGAATTTAAGCTCTCATACAAGGGCAGTGAGTTTATGTTAATGGGGGAGGAACAATTCAGAAAAGAAAGGTGAGAATGGTTGGGCAACTTGAAAAATGTAATCAATATCACTGAATTGTACTGTAGAAACTGTTGAATTGGTGTATATTTTGTTGTGTATATTCTTAACAGCAATAACACAGAATAAATGAAATTTATAAGGAAAAAAAAAAAAAAAGAGAGAGAGAGAGAGAAATCAGGCAGGAGTTCACAGACTCCCCTCAAATGGAGTTAATTGCCCCTCCTCTTCCCTATCCTCCCAGAGCATCCACTAAGAAATCTGAGGTTCTAGCATTGAACATTCTGGGTCAAAATACCCAGTTCTCTGCCTCTTACAAGTTGTTGTTGTTGTTGTTGTTATGTGCCGTCGAGTCAGACCTGACTCATAGCGACCCCTCCTTGGGTTTCCGAGGCCGTATCACTACGGAAGTAGGACTGCCCAACCTTCCTTCCGAGGAGTGGCTGGTGGGTTTGAACTGCCAGCCGTCTGGTTAGCAGGCAAGTGTCTTAGCCACTACGGAAGTAGATTGCCCAATCTTCCTTTAGAGGAATGGCTGGTGGGTTTGAACTGCCAGCCGTCTGGTTAGCAGGCAAGTGTCTTAGCCACTATGCTACCAGAGCTCCCTACAAGTTGTTAGTCTAGGGCAAGTTGATTTAACTCTTTGAGATTGTGTTTCATCTTCATACTTACCTCAGAGGTTCAGATGAGCTCAATAACAAAGCGTATACCACAAAATAACAAATTATTTACACACTACATGGAAAAGGGTCCTCAACTAGGGTGGCCTGTGTTTGGGCTCACCTTTATCCTGCTAGTTCTTACCATGTTGTTGGGTGCCATCAAGTTGAGTCTGACTCATAGTGACCCCATGTGACAGAGTAGAACTGCCCCAGGGGTTTTCTTGACCTTGATCTTTCTGGGAGAAGATGGCCAGGTCTTTCTGTCACAGAGCTGCTAGGTGAGTTTGAACTGAAACCTTTAGGTTAGCAGCTGAGGGCTTAACCATTGTGCCACCAGGGTTTCATTAAAAAAAAAAAAAGCTAAACTCACTGCCATTGAGTAGGTTCTGACTCATAGTGACCCCTCTTTGGGTTTCTGAGGGGTATCCCTACGGAAATAGATTGCCCAGTCTTCCTTCTGCAGAGTGGCTGGTAGGTTTGAGCTGCCAACCTTCTGGTTAGCAGTCAAATGCTTTAGGCACTACGCCACCAGAGCTCCCTAGAGCTCCATGTTGTTGTTGTTGTGCACTGCCGTGGAGTTGGATCTGACTCATAGCGACCCCTCCTTGGGTTTCCGAGGTGGTATCACCAGGGAAGTAGATTGCCCAATCTTCCTTCTGAGGAGTGGCTTGTGGGTTTGAACCATCAGCCTTCTGGTTAGCAGTCAAACGCCTTAGGTACTACGCCACCAG
>NW_006921619.1:6859886-6862036 GCF_000298275.1 Orycteropus afer afer
TCAATAAATACATGCTCAACTTCGATGGCACATAACAACAACTACAACAACTGAATGAGTGTGAGCATTCAGGACAAGGTCAAATTGAGGTAAATTTGGTTACAGCAAACCCTAGGAGTATGTCTAAATTATTGTGTTAAAGTCTAATTTTCTTATTGGCTATTATTTATATTGCTTGTATTATGTGGGTTCTCCACTAAGGCCCGGAGACCTTAGTATCACATTCATATGCTATTTGCAATTTATACTTTCTTACTGATCATCTCATTTGATCCTCTGATGGTGGGGGTGGTGATGGCAATGATGACATTATCCATTTAAAAGAGCACCTCAAAACATGAGTAAGGAATCTAGAAACTGATTACTAGGAATATTTAACTGAATATCCTTGAACCACTCTCTTTTCTTCTCTGAGTCTCTTCTCTATATAATAATAATAATAAGTAACAAAAAACCACTTTTATTAAGTTTTTCTCAATGTTTGAAAAGATTTAATCTATAAAAAATTGCATTTGTTAGCCAATAATTGGTTTTCTCATTTTTCATTAAATCATTTTTGTGTAACTAGCAGAACTTCTAATCAACATTTTATATATATATATATATATATATATATATATATATATATATATATATATATATATATATATATATATATATATATATATATATATAACTATAGCCACAATTAGATAGCTACAATTTCATGCAAAAGAAAAAGAACTTAACATTTTAGTTGGCTTGTGCAGTTTTATAAGAGGTAAAGGTTTAATTGTTGTTATGATTTTAAAAGAGTAAAAAAGGCTCATGGATTGTGTAAGAATATATCCTAAAGAAATAGTTTAAAGTGCAGAAAAGATATATTTATAAAAATGTTCCTTGCATTATTTATGGTACCTTAACATTAGAAACACACTAAATATTCATCTGTAAATAAATTAGGCTACATTTGCATATTTATACAATGAAATATTAATGGCAGCGATTAAAAATTATGGTTAGTCTCAGGATAGAGAAAGATTTCCTATGCAGGGGACCAAGCCCAAAAGCCATTAGGGAAAAGTTGATAGATTTAACACCATAAATATTAAAAAGGTTTGTCCTTGAAAGATACCATAAACAAAGTAAAAATATGACAGGCAAACTGAGATAAATTATGCAACAGGAACAATATTAAATCCATGTATTTTTATTTTCCCTGTAAATCATCTTTTCTTTCAGCTTCTTTTCTCCAAGGCTGAGCCTCAAAATTCATTGCCCCAAAGAAAGAGGAGGCAGGGATTGCCTGGGACAGAGACCTTGATTTCTTTACCTCCTTTAGCAAAGAAGCATCTCAAAATGTGGAGGAAAGAAAATGAATTATTTTATCCTGAAGTTGGCTTTTAGTAAATCAAAGACCAACCTTGGTGGACTTGATCATAGAATTCTACATAAGGAGATGTGCCATTAAGAGGAAGATGGGAAAATAACCACCTTCCCCTCAAGAGGATTGTGGGACGAAGGGAAAGATGACTGTAGAAGCAGTTGGTGAGAAATGTGTCTAATGACCAAATGTGTCTACTAGACCAAAGTCTTAGACAGAGATGCCAGGTTAGGAGGAGCTCTGGTGGTGTAATAGTTAAAGCATTCTGTTGCTAATCAAAAGGTTGGTGGTCCAGACCTACCAGCCACTCTGGAAGAGAAAGATGTCGTCTGCTTCCATAAAGATTTAGAGTCTTGCAAACCCTATGGGGTGATTCTACTCTGTCCTATAGCGTTGGAGTTGACTTGATGGCAATGGGTTTATTTGTTTGGCCAGGTTACATAGATTGAAAGAAATGTCAAAAGCAGAAGAGACATTTCTGACCCTGTATCTGTGGGACTGTAGGAAAAGAACCGTACCAGATACCAGCTCTCAATCAATCTCTTTGCTTGTTTGGGAAGAGAGAAGGTCAGCGTTTAGCTATTCAGTCTTCCCTGACTTTCATGTGGCGTGAACACTGTCCAGAATTTCCTGGATGTCCTTGGGAAGGGTTTCCAAGACTATAAATCTTTACAGAAGCAGACTGTCTTATTTCTCTCCCATGGAGGGGCTGGTGGATTTGAACCACTGACCTTTTGGTTAGTGTCTCAATGTCTTAACCACAGCGCCACCAAAGCTCCTTAATTTT
>NW_006921619.1:6862136-6865557 GCF_000298275.1 Orycteropus afer afer
AAAAAAAAATCACCCATAGAACACACTCACTCTTATCCCCAAGGAAGACAGACCTACTTCTGGCCAGTTATGGCACCCAGTTCCAAGTGCAGGATCTCTACATGGTCTTCTCCAATAGCTGCAGATATGATTTTGTACATTTGGCAACTGATAAACAATAGGAAGATTATCTGCCCTACTGCCTTTCACATACATATCCAGTATGTATTGATGGAGTTAAAACAGAATAACTGTAATAAAAGCTTCCATTCAGAAAACAGAAGAATGGAAAACACACAGTAGTCACTAGTTCATATCCTGTTGTTGGGTGAAATCCAGTTGATTTTGACTCATAGTGACTCCTACCCCATAGGGTATTCTTGGCTGTAATTTTTATTGGAAGAGCCGGGTGTTTTCTGGAGAAGCTGCTGCCTGGGTTCAAACTGCCAACTTTTCAGTTAGTAACCGAGTGCTTAACCATTTGCACCACCACAGCTCCTTATCATAACCTAAACCAAAACCAAATCCATTGCTGTTGAGTTGATTCCAACTCATAAAGACTCTATAGGACAGAGCAGAACTGCCCCACAGGATTTCTAAGGCTGTAATCTTTACAGAAGCAGACTATCACATCTTTCTCCTGAGGAGCAGCTGGTGAGTTCAAACCCCTGACCTTTAGGTTAGCAGCCAAGCGCTAACGCCAGCAGAGCTTCTTCCCTGGCAGTGGAGTAAGTGCCTTGGTTTGTTCCTCTGGTGGTCACTGACTTTGCTCTCTGGGAGCAACTCCCTTGTCCATTGCCCCTCGAGAGGACAGGATTGTCTTCTGGGGGGTTATTCCCTGTCTCTTTTCCTTCACATCCAAGATAAGCATTGGACAGTATGCCTTTTGGGGAGGCTCACAGCTTTCACAACCTGTTTCCCCTGGTGCAATTTTGGGGTCCTAGGAGTTATTTTGGGAGTCAAAACAGGCCTTTCCATGCCATACTTGTGGAGGTTTTTGTTGTTGTCTACCAATAAAATCCCCTCAAGAAGTTAGTAGGTTTCTCATCTATTTGTTGTTGCCTGTCAGTACTAAGTGGAATTCACCACTGTCAAAGCTCTTCTCTACACATGGTTTTCATATTGGAATGATATTTTAATTTACTGGCTCCTGACTCTGGCCTCTTGTTCTGGCAAGCAGTTAAATTACTAGTGGATCTTATCAATCCTTCTGGCTTGGTCTGTTTTGGTTTTCCTTAGTCCTAGGGAACGGCCCTTATTCTAGGGGATGTTCTTTATTCCTAACTATGGTTTGGCTGGAACTCTTCATCTCCCAGTCCTGTGCGCGTCTGGAATTCCCATGCAGCTCTTAGTCCCATGGCAGCCACTTTCTTCTAGGTCTCATGGTGTCTTACCTGCATGTGCACAAAAAGTACATGGGAGCAGCATCTTCCTCTGACCTCCTCCAACCTCATGAGGGGGAAACAGTCACCATCAACAGCTCAAGGTTGATTCCAATAAGGCCAGACATGCAGCCATCCTCCAACCTTTTTACCAGTTCTGACACCAATTATCCTTCCCATGACACTCAATACTTCTCTGCTGGGTTCGATAATTCATTTCAATGGCCACACAGAACTCAGACAACACTCACAATTATGGGGTTTATTAGGGAAGTAATAGGTTACAATTCAGGTTCAGGAATGGACTCAGGAAACAATTCTTTAATCAGGAGTCTCCTGTCTGCTATGCCTGCAGGCATGCCTCTCTTTAGCCTTTGGCTTCTCACTCTGGCCTCTGCTCTGGTTGGACAAATGTTACAAAGTTCTTTTAGCTCTGCTGATAGGTGCACCTAGGTACACCCCACTTATCCAACAAGTCTCCCGCCCAAAGACACTCAGCTTTCTTACTCCATGGGGAGGCAAGCCCACTGCTTTGTCTCGTGTCCCATGGTTCCATTCCCACTGTCTCTCTGTGGGTCATCTCTCTGAAGGAGGTTCAACACAGGGAACTCAGGTCCAGGGACACCCTCCACTCCATCTCTGGCTCTTCTCTCTTGATGGCAGTGAGATCCCCACTTCTGCCTCTAGAAGAGCTCATTTTAAGCCTACCAGAATGACAAAACTAACTAATCCCCACATTAGTGTTCCGTATACCTTATTTCCATGGTCCCACCTCCACAAGGGCACCAAGTACCTTATTTACATTACTAATAAGTTATCCAGTTTCCTTGGTAGGCCACAAAACACCAAACATTTGCATAGTTCCACTCCTCAGAAGGAAGGTTGGGCACTTCTGTAGTGATACTGCCTTGGCAACCCAAGGAGGGGTTGCTGTAAGTCGGGGCTGACTCGATGGCACATAACAACAACAACCCAGTAATCTGGTGGGTGTCATAAAGACCATGGCTAGGAGAACCATACTAAGTGATTCACTGCACCATACGTGCACAGCCAAGCTCTCAGCCAAGGGGCAACAGGGAACCCCCATACAGACTTCTGGCACCTCCTACCCCTATATAGAATATTACCTTGACCTGAAAATCCAAGACAATTAAGCATCCCTGAACCCCAATTTCTGACTCATTGGCTTAGCAAAATTGCTATGCTTTTTGTAACTCCACCTTCCTGTGCTGTGATCCAGAAAATGCCCACAGGCAGAAAGCCAGGACCAATGTGGTATTCGGCTCATATATTTCTCTGTTCCAAGGGTCACAGTTTGATGCTGTCTGTTATCCAAGCCTGAAAACAGTTGCCTTATATATTTTGTCAGTTTTAAATTGTTTAAGGTGGTGGTGGAGGAGGGTAAATCTGGTATCAGTTAATACCTCAGGGCTCTAAACAGAAGTTCTTCTTTCTTCTTTGTTGTTGTTAGGTGCCGTCAAGTCAGTTCTGACTCATAGCAACCCTATGCACAACAGAACGAAACACTGTCTGGTCCTGTGCCATCTTTACAATCATTGCTATGTTTGAGCCACTGCATCAATCCATCTCGTTAAGGGTCTTCCTCTCTTTTGCTGACTCTGTAACTTACCTAGAAGGATATCCTTCTCCAGGGACTGATAACACGTCCAAAATATGAGAGACAAAGTCTCAACATCCTCACTTCTAAGGAGCATTCTGGCTGTACTTCTTCCAAGATAGTTTGTTCATTCTTCTGGCACTCCATGGTATACTCAATATTCTTCACCACCACCATAATTCAAATGTGTCGATTCTTCTTTGTTCTTCCTTTTTCATTGTCCAGCTTTTGCATGCATATGAGGTGATTGAAAATATCATGGCTTGAGTTCCGGCAAGATGGCGGACTAGGCAGAAGGACTGCACAGACCCTCTTCAACAAAGAAAAGGGAAACCAATTAACATAGACACAGAAGATAATCTTGGACCCCTGAGCCTTGAAGGGAAGGATACAGAAATGGACTAAACCCCAACTAGCAGAAGAATTTGCATGAAAATACCAA
>NW_006921619.1:6868872-6871587 GCF_000298275.1 Orycteropus afer afer
ATGGAGGGATGGACACTGGGAAGAGGTAACTATGGGGAGGAAGTGGGAGGGGAGCTGTTGCATTGTGGTAAACTGTAGTCAATGACATGTGACAATGTATATGTGAACTGCTGAACGGAAAGTGAATTTGCTCTGTAAATCTTCAACCAAATCAAAATAAAATAATAAAAACATAAACAAAAAAAATCATGGCTTGGGTCAGGCACACCTTAGTCCTCAAGGTGACATCTCTGGTTTTTAACACTTTCAAGGGGTCTTTTGCAGCAGATTTTCTCAATGCAATAGGTTGTTGGATTTCTTTACTGCTGCTTTCTTGGGCGTTGATTGTGGATCCAAGTAAAATGAAATCCATGACAACTTCAATATTTTCTCCGTTTACCATGATGTTGCTTATTGATCCAGTTGTGAGGAGTTTTGTTTTCTTTATGATGGGGTGTAATCCATACTGAAGGTTGTGGTGTTTGATCTTCATCAGTAAGTGCTTCAAGTCATCTTCACTTTCAGCAAGCAAAGTTGTGTCATCTGCATATCACGGGCTGTTAATGAGTCTTCCTCCAATCCTGATGCCACATTTTTCTTCATATAGTTCAGCTTCTTGGATTACTTACAAAACAAGGAGATACTGGGTGGTTTAAAATCAGGAAAAGTGTGTGTCAGGGTTGTATCCTTTCACCATACTATCCCTTCTTCCTTAGTTAGAGAATTTTATTTGGTTACATGTTGCCTAGGATACTGGCCGATGGGATATGAGCAGAAGCAAAGGCATGTGCCTCTATTCTCTTTGTTTTCTTTTCTTGCCATTGGAATGTTATGGCTATGGTCACTAGCTGTACACAAAAATCTATTCTCCATAAATAACATATTCAAATCCAGGATTGCAGAAGGAAAAGAGAAGAGAAAATGGGATTTAAAAAAAAGTGTTTGAAGAAATAATAGACAACAATAAGAGAGAGGTCAGTACAAAATGATCAAGGCAGAGGAAGACACTGGGAGGAACACAAGAATTAAAGGCAATAAAGTTAAATACTATTAGATACACAATCCTGCGGCAACAGTAGTAATAACAATAATCTATGAATGGGTATAGATAGACATTCAAGCTGAACAGGGGTAGGAAAGCAAATGGGACTACGCCCTTGAATATACATAAGTTTGACAGAAAATATTTTTACATAATTTATCCCGCAAATATATCCATGAAATATAGTAGAGCATACTGGGGACAAAGTTATGAAAACTTCTTAGCCATAACCAAACACCTTGAGGGAATGTGTCAATGGGCATATGGGCTCAGGACATAGCCTCGGGGTATACTAAGGTCAACTGGCATAACATAGTCCACAAAGACAATGTCCTACATCCTGCTTTGGTGAGTAGCCACTGGGATCTTAAATGCTTGTGAGTAGCCATCTAAGATGCAATTATTGGTCCCTCCCTGTCTGGAGCAAAGAAGAGTGAAGAAAATGAGAAACTCAAAGAAACAGTTACTCCAAAGGACTAATGGACCATGTGAACTCCAACTTCCACAACCCTGAGACCAGAAGAACTAGATGGTGCCTGGATGCCATGGCTAACCACTTTGAAAGGGATCAAAAGAGAAGGTCCTGAATAGAGTGGGAGAAAAATGTGGAAAAATAATTCATTAAAAAAAAAAAGACCAGGCTTACTGGTGTGATAGAGAACCCCTGGGACTATGGGCCTTAGACACACTTCAAGCCTGGAACTGAACTCACCCTGGTGGCTCAACTTTCAGCCAAATGTTAGATAGCCCCATAAGGTGAACAATAATACCTGAGAGGTACACACTCATTAGAACAATCAACCATATGAGGTTAAAAGAGCAACATTGACTCAAGGACAAAAGCTAAGAAGACAGGAAGCAAAATTTAAAGAACTGAAGAAAGAAATAGACAAATCCACAGTGATATTTTTAACCACAATGATAGTTGGAGTTTTTACATCATTCCCTTAGTCACTGATAGAATAACTAGTCTTCCCCCAAAAAAACAAAAATCAGTAAGGATATATATTTGAGCAACACTACTAACCAACTTGACTTAAATGCCATTTCTAGAGTGCTACAGCCAGTAACTACAGAATGCATATTCTTTTCAAGTGCACACAGAATGTTCACCAATGTAGACCATATGCTGGAATTTAACATGTTTCAGTAAATTATAGAAGACTGAAATCTTACAGAGTATATTTTCTGACTACAACAAAATTAAATTAGAAATCAATAGCAGTAAGAGAGACAAAAAAAAATCCTCAAATATTTGAGAATTAAACAATGTCTTTCTAAATAAATTATTAAAGAAATCACAAAATCATTTAAATTATTGAAAGCTGAATAATAATGAAAACATAAAATAACAAAATTTGTGAGATGTAGCCAAAGTAATACTTGAGGAAAGTTTATAGGATTAAATGCTTATATTAAAAAATAAACAAGGATGATTTCTTGTTCAATATAAGTTTCCACCTTAAGAAACAATGAGCTACGTTTCCATCTTAAGAAATAAGAAATAAAGGAGCCCTGGTGGTTAAGAAATGAGAAATAAATGAGTATATTAAAATCAAAATAAGTATAAGGAAGGAAATAATAAAGAACAATGAAATCAACAATAATCAAACCATAGAGAAAATTGAAAAAAGTCAAAAGTTGTTACTATAAAAAGATGAATGAAAGTGATAAACCTAAAAAAAAAAAAAAAA